>NW_026455414.1:0-4244 GCF_943734635.1 Anopheles cruzii | reverse complement strand
CTTCAGGTTACGTTGTCGAATATTTTCAGATCGTGAGCATGCAAGTACTGCTCCTAATGTAGATAAAGATTTGATAGAAAAGTTTAGGAATAGCTTAATAACCTTTAGCTGTCAGAAAGTAGGTAATGCCGCAAAGTTAAACACATATCGTAGAGATACATATAAACAACTTTTAGGGCTTTATATATAGTTGGTTTTACGTACCTGCTACGGTACATAAAATATTGGCTCATGCTGGGGATACAATGCTACATACCCCTCTATCACTAGGTTGTCTGGGAGAAGAAGCTTTTGAAGCGCGGCATAAATGGTTTAGACAAGATAGGGCAAACCACGCAAGAAAATCTTCCAGAGAGAATAATTTAAAAGACACATTCATTCGGGCAATACAATCACGGAGGAATTTTTTAATCACCGAGGAACACTTTAGTGACGATATCGCGATTGATCATGTATTTAACCAAGTAAATAATATCGATTTAAGTTTGGATGAAGAAGTAGACTAATAAGTATTCTATCAAACGTTTCATGTTCGTTCAATAATAGTTCATGCGTTGCATGCTTCGGATGGTAATAATTACTTGTTTCAAATTCCCACAAACTCCTGTGAGTGTGTAAAGCTCCTCGATCAATTCATATCCTTTTTTACACTTATAAGACATTCGATTTTTAGCAAAAATTCGATATTTGCTTTTAAGATGGTGCTTCAAATTTTTCTGTGTAATGCAGATTGCATACTTAAGGCGTTTAAAAACGTTAAAATAACGAAAAAAAGCTTATTTAATCTACATGAACGCGTACATTACACATAAAAAGTTGAATTTAATCAAAACACATGCAAAGAAAACAAAAACGTTGAAAAAAGTCCATGGATTCTGCCTAAAAACAAATATGTCCGCCTTTCCCATACAAATTTCCTACTGTGCTCTGGTCAGCTGTCAGGCGGAGAAGGAAGCGGCTTAAAAACGGGTTAAATAAAGATTTTCGCAGACCCCGGCAGAGCCTCCCGGGGGTGTAAATATTTGTCGGTGTTGTTTTATGCCCGCCGGCTTCCCTCGCCCGGGTCTGCCGAGATTCCATGAATTGTCGTGTAATTAAAATGCCTCCAAGCCTCGGAGGAAGCGCAAAAGGGTTTCGGTGTTTAGAGTGTGTTGTGGAAATGCAGGTGTGAAGGGCATTTTGTTTGAAATCCGTCGGGACGCCCCAAGATCGATGGGACAAAAGTATATCATCCCGTTCGATGATCTGTGTAGAAGAAGCAGCTGTTAGTCTGAGGATGTTTGTTGGTTGAAACTGGTTGAAAGTACGTTTCGAGGCCACTGCTATAGGCTGATAATGTAACTTACAGTGATTTGAAAGACTGCATCAAATAATTGCCAGCGGAATTGTAAATAATCAACTGTACTGTTACTTATAGATGTTCAATTGTCAATTTTGACTCGTATCAAAATTTGGCGTAATTTCATCAGTCGTGAAAGTTGCGATGAGTTATGTACTGATCGTATTCAGGGTTTTGAGAATTCTAAGAATGGATTTCAGTGAATTAGTGAGAGTTCTAAGAATGGTTAATTTTGTGTTAAAAACGATTTCAACCTTGAACATGGTGGGAAAGTGTTGGCCCAACGAAGTTTTAGAGAAAACATCAGTTTGCGAGTGTTTCGAACGATTCAGAAAAGGTCGTGGATCCATCACCGATGATGAGTGCAGCCAAGTTAACCGTCAGAGAGATATCAGGCGACTTGAACATTGCTTTAGGATCCGTTCAAAGCATTTTGGCTCCTTCAGATGAGCAGAGACCACGAAAAATCGTGTCATTTCCAGTCGCAATGCCCATGGTTTTAATGGATTACTACAAAGTGTGGTACATAGCGAATGCTTGCCGCAAGGTAAGACTGTTAACAAGGAGTACTATTTGGGTGTTGTTTGGTGAGATGTTTGTTGAAAACGCAAGGATTTGTGAGCGAATAACTCGTGGATCTTGCACCATTGTACAATCCCCAATTTTGGCTAAAAACAAATGAGTTCAAGTTAACTTACTAGAGGGCCTTATCCTATTTTTAACAATCAACCTTTGGCAATCCTTTGCTAGTATGTGATAGGACAGTTATGTTTTGTGAATAGACATAACCTATTTTGCTTAAGCTACTATCACGGTTAGTGTTGCGCAAAATATCGCCATTACTGTACGTCCTAGCCGTCCTGGCACTAGTGCACCTGACGGATCTACCGGGAACTGGGGATAGAGTCATAGATCACACGCACACCTAGCCCCAGAGCGGATGGCCAGGTGCAAAAAAGAAATATAAAAATTCAGTAAGGGACAGACAGTGGAGAGAGAAAACGCTTATAATTGTTAAGCCCTTAGCATCACGAGAAAACAAAAGAGGAGCTGCAATAAAAGGTTTTTAGTTTGAGCGTCGCTAACTTGCACGGGTGAACTTGTTGAAAATGATTACTACGAAAATAAATTTAACAGTTAGTATTAATCGTTCCTAAGCACTTCTTGTCGTTTGAAAACACAATGACCATACATCACAACCGCTTCGTTCTCGTCCACCGGCATTAAACCACACAAATCGCCCCGCAAACAATGGTTTTGTTTACAACAAATAAAGCGCAAATGTACGAAAACATACTCTCATTGGTGCATTTCTCATTCTTCTCGTTGCAGAGGCAGCCACCGAGCAGCAGTGCAATAAAATGCAAATGTTTTACATCGTCGTGACGAAAGTGACACTGTAAACAGATTGTCTCGTGCAAAACAAAACCATCATCACCTATCGCGCCGCACATACTGCAACGAAATCGGGTGGGTTTGGGAAATTCGTATAGTTTCCCAGCAAACATCCTTCGTGGCCATCGAAACTCGGGACCGAGTACGGGTTATGTGGAGCTCTATATAGCTTTTTTCCCCCTTCTTGGGCCCCGGGCTCTTTACAGGCTTCAAGACATAATCGTTATCCCACTGTGTGTGTGGTGTGGTGGGACGAAAGGGCGTAATGCTTGAGGAAAGAAAAATCACGGAAAAGTGAAATCCCTCTGGCGGCCGTGCATTGTATAGTGACCGTGATAGTGAGTGTTGAAGCCGGCACACAAGTGTGCGGCAAAAAAGGTCTGCCGGAGAGAGAGACTGAATAGAGAAGCGCTTCTATTTGATAGTCCTTAAAAATAAGGACAGACAACCCCAGGAAAAAACGAAACAAAAAATCGGGCCCATCGGACGCGAATGGAAAAGCTCAAAGCCTCGGTGAAGGATACGAAGTTCAGTGGCTGATGTGCAGCGGGGCAGCAAAAAGTCAAAAGAAGCGCGCACGAGTGTGAGAGAGAGAAAGGGCGCCCTTCGGAGGGAAATCGGTGCCCCCCCGCGTCGGCCCCATCGTCGGCGAGAAACAATGGTGCCCTTTTACGGGCCACACGCCGGGAAAGCGCCATCAGACCAGAGTTTGGCCGAAGGTGGAAAGCGTCGCCGTGGCTGCAGCTTTCCCGTCTGCGAAAAGTGTTGTGCGCAAAAAATTGGCGAAAAAATCGCCACTGTTTGTTAGTGTTTCTAGTGATTATTTCCTGGCCCCTCCACCGCTCCACAGCTCTCTCTCTCCCTCTCTCTGTCCCTTTGGTCTCCGTGGTCTCCTCGGGGTCATTTCGCTCCGCGTTTTGCTCGTCCGATCTCGTCCTAACATCGAGTGAGAAAAGCTTAAAAGTTTTCCTGCACACGCGACGGTGCAAGTCAGCAGGCAGCAGCAGGTGTATGTGTGTGTGCGGTAGTAGGTGTATGTGAGTGTGATTATGAGTGGAAAGTAAGTCCTTGCAGTGCTGGCCGGAGCTCCGCACCGAATTTCGACAGTTTTCACCGAGAGGTCACTATTTGTGGGCTCCGGCTTAGGATCCGGGACCGTTGCTGATCCGTTTCCGGCGGCGCGTATACTTGTGATTTTTTTGTTGCGGTCCATTTTCGTTTGCGCGGGAGATCATCAGCGGCCACACCGGTTGCTGGCCCCGGGAATCGGGTGACAGTTTCGCGGAGATACACGAATTTGAGCTACATTTTACGAGTATCGTCGTCCCACGGCCCGAGCCGAGCCGGGCCCCGTAAGGCAACGGCGCGTTGTTGTCTTGCCGGCGGCCAGAGGGCTAGAACCGCGGACAGCAGCTGAACGGATCAAGCTCGGGGCGCCCTGCTGCGTTGGTCCTGGCACCGACAAAGGGACGAACAACGGACGACGCAGAAACAAAAAAAACAGAAACTC
>NW_026455413.1:0-4246 GCF_943734635.1 Anopheles cruzii | reverse complement strand
CCCCCCAGGATAGGCCGCGGCACCCGCGCCGCGCCGCTGTGTGCGTCGAGGACGTCGTTGATGAATTTTGATTGCGCTTTTATTTCACCGGTGTACGATTCGACTATACGATTTTGAGGACTCCCTTTTTGCCGCTGTGACGGCGGGGGGGGGCACATGTGTACCTCGTTCGCATTGGGGTCAGCCATCAGCACCCGTTCCCGTTCCGCCACGTAGTAAACCATTTAACGAGCGCCTTACGAGCGGACCGACCCAGCCACGCGGCGAATGGGCGCCGTGGGAAAGCCAGTGCTGTGCCGTCGTCCGGCCGAAGCGAATGACGGCCCGGATCATGATGATGGTCCTTAATAAATAACCCTTAGTGGGACCACCGCACCAACGTAAGAATTACTCCTCTCCTCGACAATGTGTAGTCGTAGTCGTCGGCGTCGTCGATTGCCCTTTTATTAGCCTCCAAACAACCTATTTGTTGTGGCCTCTTAACGGCCGACGGGGCTGACGCGCGCACCGCACGCGCTCTCGAGTCCGAGTTCGAACCTCGAGACACATAGTGTTATACCTATACCTATACTACAGCACTAGCAACGTGCAGAACACATGAGCTGAAAAGTCCAGAGACACACACTAACAACATAGATGGCAATAGTCTTATGGCATTCGCCACTTCTTTTCGGTTAGTAACAAGCCTTCAAAAGAAAGCTGTTTAAATTGCATGTGAAAAGTGTTATAAAGGACTCCGTTCCATCAGAAACAACAAGAAAACCGTTAGGTTTCTCTTACTTCAACCGTCGGTCGATAAGGACACCAATAATGCAGAACGCATTGGACGTCAGTCGGACGAGACGGTAACAACAGTTGTAAAAATTGACAAAAAAATCCTGAAAAAGTACCCGGAATTTGTGATTTTAAAGAAAACTTTTTATTCGATTTTCGATATTTTTTGGCGTTGGATTGCTGTCACATGTCAGTGATTTTTTGGTGAAAAGTTGAAAATTTTTGAAAAATCAGTCAATTTTTGACAATTTTTTTAGTGAGTGCACGTGTCTTGGCCCATCGGCGATTTTTGTCCCTTCCAAAAAATGGATGGCTAAGAATCTTTATCAAATTTTGTGTTAAAAACGAAATTAAGAGCTCGGACGGCAATTGAAATGTTAACTGTGGCTTATGGTGAAGCTTTTAAGACCAAAAGCATTGCTTATCGGTGTTTCAAATTTTTCTCAGTGGGCCGAGAAGATGTGAACGTCGAAAAGTCTACTTTTATCGATTGTGAACAGTTTTGATTGCAGTTTTCTTGGATTACAGGGTCGTGTTCCATCATGAGTTGTTGCCGATAGATAGAACGGTAAATAACGTTGACTATAAGGTTGACTAAAAAGTAATCCATTGTTTTTGGGTGAAATTCAAAACTATATTTAATAGACTTCTAATGGTCCGATTTGCGTCCGAAAACTCGAGCAATCCATTTTTACAATCCTTTTTGAGCTTAGTCTTTCAATTTGTAATGCGCAAAAAGGTGTCAATCGCTTGGTGGTCAAGGTACGGACTATACGGTGGATGCATCAAAACTTCCCAACCCAGCTCCCGGACTTACTGGCGAGTCACTAAAGACGTGTGTGACATTTCGTTGTCCTGATGGAACACAATTTTACTTCTGTTGGCCGATTCTGGTCGTTCGTTGAATGGTGCAGTAATTGACAGCAGAGATCTGAATTTAGTGTTTGGCTACACGAAAGCAACTCATAATAAACGATTCCTTTCAAGTCCCACCATATACACAGTAGAAGCTTCCTGGCCGTCCAGTCCAGGTTTGGCCACCGTTTAGGCTGCTTCACCATGCTTAGAGTACGATCATTTTCAGACAGCAGTATCGTATTTATCCCATTTCTCATTCCCAGTACCCATTCGATTAAGAAATAGTTCGATTTCATTCCGTATGGCCAAAATTACGCAAATGGAAGTTCAATCCTTTGCTTTTTTTAGTATTAATTGTTGTGGCACCGAAACATCGAGCTTCTTTGTGAACCCAGCTTTGTGCAAATGGCTTAAAACTGTTCGTGATTGTTTAATCTTGATTGGTTTCGGTCGATGCTCAGATTACTAAAATGGAGATCATCTTTGATTACCTAGCTTGAACTTTCACCTTTTGCAAAGAAAAACTGTGAAATGTAGCGAATTTTCTCTTTGTTGACTTCTTTGATCGTTAGTACGCGCTACCGCACAACTGAATGGAGTAAACAAAAAAAGGTGACAGCATTTTTTTAAGAGTGAAGTTTCAGCTTTAAAACGACCACAAACTTGAAACTGTATGATCGATACATCGCGAAATAGCGATCACTAAAGTTATCTACCGTGAAAATAATGGATTATCTTTTCAGCCAACCTTATATGATCGAACCGTGAAGTTAAGACAAGCAGATGACATTGCAACTATGAGAAGAGCTCTGTTCAAGACTCTGTTCAAAGTGCGGGCCGCGTTTGCTTACTGTTGACCAAAAACCAAGTACGAGTTGATGATTCTGAGTCGGAACCGGAACTGGTGAACCTTGTCCAAAACCGCCTGAAAGCACTCGCAATCGGCTGGAAAGGTTATGGCTTCGGTACTTTGGGATGTGCGTGGTGTAAGCTTCATCGACCATCTTGGAAGGGGAAATACCATCAACAGTGAATATCAAATATAGCGATTGATTGGAGCGTTGGATGTCCCGGTGCAATTTCGGACATCCAAAACGATTCCGAAACTACCTGAACTGATCTTCGATTTGCTGCCCCCGAACCTTATTCGTCAGATTAGGACTCCCAGCGACTCCCAGCGATAATTCGTTTTAGCATCAGTGGTGCTGAAATGTTAGAGCGACGCTGGATTGATTGTCGTGTCGCTCTTGATTTTGAACGCGTTTTACGACCAATTATTTTGTTAGTATTTATTTTATAGGCCACAGCTAATATTTTAATGCAACTCTGCGGACTCTCTCTCTCTCTCACTCAACCTTTCGCTCAATGTTTGACAGCGCTCCGGCCAACGCCACAAACTCCGGCCGACCGAAGTCCCATTTTTCATGCTCCAAACACGAAGTGGCCTGCCGAACTGAACTAGCTCGAATTGCATCGCGTCCGGGTGAAAGATTGATGGAGGATGCACACGGCCCTAACGGAGGACGCCCGACACCCGAGAGGTGCCACGTTACGCACCGCACCGGGTGCGTCACAAAAAAAGGGACGCACTCAATTTACTGGAGAAGACCAGGATGCGTAGGATCACCATCACCGATCGATCAGCACCAGCACCAGTAGCAGCCGCACCGCTCGGACGAGGTCCTTTCGGCCCTATAGTCCTGCCAGAAGTGGCGAGATCTCATGTTGCAAGCCGCGCACTCCAGGATAGCGGAATGCGGACCAAATCGCACCGTGATTCGCGCGAATGCTTTCGTCGAAGCTCTCGAATTCGATGCGATACGCAGCTTCTCCGTGAAGTTCCTCCGTGACTGCTAAGTTTGACCGGTACTCATGGTCTCATACAGTTTTAGTGTCGCTCTTCTGTCAAATGATGAAGATCTGAACCTTGGTAAAGTTCAATCTTCGGAATCCTGCCCTCAGATAGCTCCCACTCGTAACCCTGTTCTCAACGACGTCGGTGGAACTAGTCGTTCCTGTAGAACGAAGGAGAAGAGCTTGTCGGCGATATTCAGCACTTTCATAGTCCCTGTAGCCTGTCTCCCATGCTGGGTACAGTTTAGCCCCGTTCTCTATACGACGCGCACCCAACTTTTCACAGTTGTCAATGCATCAGTTTATAGAGTGCTCCATCTCTCACTCGTCATTAATTCTTCAACTAATCAGCAGCAGCGACTCCCGGATGGCCTGATTTGTAGAACTTTTGCACTTCGGACGAGCTATTCTAAATCGAACCAGAGTGCGAAAAAGATTACTGATTTCGAGTCGTTTAGAGTAGGCTCCTCGCTGGGTCCTGCAGTAGAGCAGACTCGATCGGCGCCGAGACTCACGACCCACGTCTTGTGGATGTTGTTCCGCGTAAATTTGGAACTGTCAATCGCACCCTGGTTCCTTGCGGATGCATTATAGATCCATCCCCTGTAACCATTCGCGTTACTTATCTCGTCTAGACTCGTGAGCAGTCCGGTTTGATGGTACCGGTACACCGGTTTCCTTGAAACGACTTGAAGCGGCATAAAAGAACCGGCGTGTACCGGCTTAAAAGTCCCACAACGTGAGCTTAAAGTCATATTTG
>NW_026455412.1:0-4254 GCF_943734635.1 Anopheles cruzii | reverse complement strand
CGCCATTGCATCTGCAGATAAACGAAACTAAGACCAAATTCATGATGACGCCATCATCAACAACGCTACCAAAAACATCGTGAAGGTGACCGAAAGTTTGAAGTCGTCTAGATCTTCATCTGTCGGAAGTCAAAGGTACTGGCCCCGTCCGGGCCGGGGTAGACTGGAGTGATGGCCGCGAGTTGAGGATCGCTGAGATCTGGTGCACGAACGTCTGCATCTCGATCAACCTCAATCGCGCGCCACAGGAGGCCGCCTTCAGCAGCCGCTTAGCCACCTTGATGTTCGCCTCCCACAACCCACCGAAATTCGGGCTGCGCGGAGGGATGAAGGAGAAACTGATTCCCTCGTCGGCGGCTAACTCGATGACGTGGTGCTGGAACTAGCAGTCGTTGAAGGCGTCACGGAGACGCTGCAGTTCACGGGCAGCACCCACGAAATTGCGACCGTTGTCGCAATAGATGATGTTGGGCCTTCCACGCAGCGACACGAAGCGCATAGGGCCGGAGATAAAGGCCTGCGTGGATTGATCCTCTACCACTTAAAGGTGTACAGCCTTGGTGGCGAAGCACACGAAGATGCACACGTAGACATCTTCGGGACGAGGATAAGTAGTCGCGCCTCCTAAGCAAGTTCGGCGTTCTGCAGCCTCCCTTGCACGTGAATCAACCCATCCACACAGACCGGGTTGAGGTGCTGGAGTCGACTCGTTGGCGTGATGTTGCCCGTCATTTGCATCTCGCGTACTTCATTCGGATGGACCGTCGTCTACATCCGTAGCAAGAAACGTTGCAGCCCATCTTCTTGGGCGGCGAGCGTCATGGGACCGTATGTCGCGGAAAGGCCTGGATTTTTGCACGAAGCGAGGCCGATCTCGCCTTAAAATTGCTGACCGCACGTCCAAGCAAGGCGAAGTGACGGCGCGTCTTTCCCAAGGAGCAATTGTGCCGGTATTGCGCGATCAACTCGTCGCAATCAGGCCTATTGGTAGCCACTAGCAACGGAGCTTGTGGCGGTACTGGGGTCGGCTCAGGTATCCGATGACATCCTGATTGAGCGAATGCCGGCCCATTCAGCCAGAACGTCATAACGTCTGGACGGATCAACTTTCATGCCGAGATGCCTCGGGACACGATGTCGGCCGGGTTGAGTTGTGTGGGCACGTAGCACCAGTCGTGGGAGCGTCATTGCCTTCCGCCGTCGTCGTCGTCGGTCCGCTGGGCGATGCCATTCGTGAGAGGTGTAGTTTCCTCAAGAGTGGAAGTTCCAACGTGAACTCGTTCCACTGATGGATCGTCGCGGGTGACACGGAGTCATCCCATCCAAGATCTTCTCGCCAGAGATCGTGCATCATCACTTTCGCAGTGATGATCACCGGCTGCAGGATCCCGACTGGATCGTACAGCTTAGAGATCTTGGCGATGAGGCTGCGCTTCGTCAATTGCTCCGCGGACTGAAGTACGTCCTCATGTATGACCAACTGAAACGTGTCATCAGTTGGGCACTACGACAGTCCGAGCATGCGCACAGCCTCGCGATCGCCGATCTTAACAGGAGCCTCCCGATGCTCCTGCGGTACGTGGCGCAGTACCTCTGCTTCGTTGGACGCCCACTTCCGCAGCGGCATGCCGCGGCGAAGTAGCGCCTGCTCCACTCCCGAGCACAGGGCACGTAGCTCGTCGGGTGTGGAGGCGCCCAGCGACAGGTTGTCCACGTAGAACCCTCGCTGGATTGCGTCAGCGACTTGCGGGTTTCCAGGTACCGGGTAGATTACCCGAGTGGGGTATCACGGTGCGATCGGCGTCATGTGTCCGAGGTCCACGTACTCACGCATGAACGCCCGGTACTCGTCACACGTCTCGGAGTGGCGTTCTAGCTTGCGCTCGAGGGCTAGTAAGCGCTTCACTCCGTGCTGGTAGGAGTCGCCCAGCTGTCCTAGCTCCCCCCGTAAGGGAATTCGGACGACGTATCGGCCGTCCGGTGCCAACGACGTCGTCTCCTTGAAGAAGGCCTCGAGGTCCGGTGAGGAGATTTCCGTCGAAATCGCGGCTTGAGGCAGGGACGCGTCCTCCACCTGCCAGAACCTCTCGATACTCCGTCTGAGGTCTTCTTCCGTTGTGGCCACTCTGCATTGATGCGACCTCACGCCATCGGCCACATCGCCCTGGAGTAAGCCACCCACGAGCCACCCGAACACGGAGTTCTGGATGGTGAGTCCTCGCTCATTTCGTCTCAGGCCGGGTGTAAGCGCGGCAAAGTACACCCCGGCACCCAATATCGCGTCAATTGGGCCGGCAACGTTAAAGCGATCGTCAGCGTACGATAGCTCTGCCGGGACGTCAATATCGCTCAAAGCGATCGTCTGGTGGGGCAGGTCGGGCAGATCCGGGATCACGCAGAACTTCACCGGGTAGCTGCGACCTCCGCTGAGGCTTCTTATGGTGGTGACGCATTCCCGCGTGACCATAAGCGGCCCTGACACTCCGTCTAGCCTCAGCTTAGACACGCTGAATTGCATTCGCAGCCGTGATGCTGCCCGGGTCGTGATGGCATCAATTTAACTGCCCGAGTCCAGTATACATCGTAGTCGATGCCATCCTCCATCAGGGCCTTGCGCCTGAACCACTACGGTTGCTAACAACGTAGCAACGCCTCGTGGCGTACGGGAACGCTGGCTGTAGTGTTCACGAGCGCTGGGCGCGATGCAGCGGACACACGTAAGTGACACGGGAGTGCTGACACGAGAGTCGTTCCACGGGAGTTGTGACACGAGAGTCGTTACACGGGAGTTGTGACACGAGAGTCGTTACACGGGAGTTGTGACACGAGAGTCGTTACACGGGAGTTGTGACACGAGAGTCGTTACACGGGAGTTGTGACGGGAGCCTTCACGAAGAAGGGGCGCACTAGTGCGAGCCGCACGATAGCGGACACGGGAGTTTTCACGGGAGTGTTCACGGGAGCCTTCACGAAGAAGAGGCGCACTAGTGCGAGCCGCACGATAGCGGACACGGGAGTGTTCACGGGAGCCTCCACGAAGAAGGGGCGCACTAGTGCGAGCCGCACGATCGCGGACACGGGAGTGTTCACGGGAGCCTTCACGAAGAAGGGGCGCACTAGTGCGAGCCGCACGATAGCGGACACGGGAGTTTTCACGGGAGTGTTCACGGGAGCCTTCACGAAGAAGGGGCGCACTAGTGCGAGCCGCACGATCGCGGACACCGCAGGGTCACGAAGACAAAACGCACTAGTGCGAGCCGCACGATCGCGGGTACGGGGCCGTTCACGAAGACGGGATGCATTAGGATCGATCACTCGAGAATCGTTCAACGCGGAAGCGTTCACCCGAGAGTCACTGTCATGCCGCCTCGTTGGCGGCGGACGGCCGGCCAAGCTCCGCGGTGGCCTGGTGACCGCCATCGCTGTTAGGGCGCGTCGAATATTTCACTGTCAGCGACTTGCTGACCGGCATTGCACATGCACACGCACACGTACACACGGGAGATGGGACGCACGGTAGCGGATTCTCGCCCGCACACACGCACACGCACGAGAGCAGACGAATGGGCACACGCGCACGGCAAGCAAAGCACATGGAGTACACGCGCGGTAGCCCAAGGTCACGGCGCGATACGGTAGCGCCGCAGAAGTCCGCGAAACGCGTAAGTAGTCCACGTAAGTGACACGAGAGTCGTGACACGGGAGTCACACGCGATTGCACGGTGGCACAAAGTCACGTAGCACGCGGTAGCGGCGCGGAAGTACACGGTAGCACTTTCACACGCGCACGGTCACGGGAGTAAGAAGTCGCGTAGCACGAAGTCGAAGCACTGTAGCACGAAATCGTGACACGACATCACGTCGGGGTCACCAATGTTTTTGCACGAAAGCAACGTCACGTTTATTTTAACTATTCTAATCTAACATTATCCGACCGTCGAGGTTTCACACGTAGACTCTCGGACGGTCGCGAGAAGAACACACACTGCCGATCGGTATCGGCGTCGATCGTGGGTGAGTCCCGAGTCACCCACGCAGGGTACTCGGCACTCACCCGGGCCTTATCACAGACGGTATCCGGTCACCGCGTGTCCGCAATGACACTTACGCTGACGGCTGACCGTTACCGCCGTTACCACCGCGACTGACACGCGTTGTCAGCCGCGGTGGGCCCCCGTAGCAGATTTAGCACACGTTTGTGCTAAACCACAACCATTATATCCTACTAGCTGTTCCCGGCGCGCGTTGCCACGC
>NW_026455411.1:0-4262 GCF_943734635.1 Anopheles cruzii | reverse complement strand
ATAACCCCCGTGCGGTCAGTATTGCCTCGTTCACGGGCAGGCACCACGCCACGAGAGACACATTAATTCACCGACGCCCCCTCACGCGAAACCCTCGCGCGAAACGGTAGGCCCGGTGTCACGGTGGTGTGGCCAGCTCGCGGATTGAATCAATTTATCATTCCAACAAATAACGCTTTTTTCCGCTGCTGCTGCTGCTGCTGCTTCTTTGCTGGTCCATAGCCCTATTTGTCGGGGGCCACAACCTGACTTACTGACTGTACCACGGAGTGATCCCTCCTACGAATGAGGGCAGCGAATGTCCGAAAATGGTCGCAAGTCCTGTGATGTGATGTTGCAAGGTGTAACAGCTGTCAGTGAATATGCACCACACGCGGTCACAGCCAATAGGCCGCCGTGTCCATTTACGCCTGATGAACCGTTGAAGTGTGATCGACCGAACTGATTGGCCGCTAGAAGCGGTAAAGAGAGCGGCCACAGGTTGGGATAAGTTAGTGGAACTTTACTTGCGATCTTACCATTTTCAATCAATTATTAGAAAACGATGGATCTTACCAAAAGTCACAAAGATCTGGACTTCTGAGAATCAAATCGCCACAATTATAAGAATAAAATTATTCGCCAAGCATGGTTCGTCTTGACGAGTTTGTCAGGTCAATTTACTCTTCCTTTACTTGTTTCTTACGCTCCAATAAAAGATTAAATGTGTTTACATTAAATTTTTATACACCTTTTAAATATGCTTAATTTATCAGGTACTTGCATTGAAACTTACGTTTTATTTGCCCAACAAGAACGATTTATTTTGTTTCACAAAGTTTTTTTTTTATTCTTCAACATATTGGCCACCGCTAGCCACTACTTTCTGCCATCTTTTAGGTAGTTCCTCGATTCCGTGTCGATAGAACTTCTCATCTTTATCAGCTATCCAATCAGAGACCCTATTTTCAATACTTTCATAATAAGTTAACCCCTGTGCTGCCAAGTCGTTACTCATGTAACGGAACAAATACTATTCCGAAAGAGCAACATCTGGTGGTTAACAGCGGGAAGGTTCACAGTTCCCATCTGACATTTTCGAGATAGGTTTTTGACCGGTTTTGCGATCTTGGGTCGAACGCTGTTATGTTGAAAAATCAGCTTATCATGTCTTTTATCCCATTCTCGTCGTTTTATGGCCAAAGCTTGCTTCAAATACATTATTTGTTGTTGATGGGATCGTCCTTCAATAATTTCATTAGGTTCTGAAAGCTCATAGTGCACCACACCTTTCATATCCCACCATATGTACAGCATAACCGTTGCAAAGTGAATATTTCGCTTTGGTTGCGATGAACCTGGTTCATCAGGCTGTATCAAGGGCTTTTTTGCGTTTAGGATTCTTGTAATAACTCCCCTTTCATCACCAGTGACGATTCGGTACAAGAACCCATTTTGTGCCGTGCAAACAGTAATGCAAAAGTACTCCCCGCAAAAACACTCTACAAGGAAAGAAAACTTGACATGTTCAAATCTCTTAGTAAATTAATAAAATGTTTGTTGAATTGGCAAACGTATGGTTGCGCTCCAATTGTTTCCTCTAATGCCACAGTGCAACAGTACACAGTGCCATTCCGGTCACTTATCGATCCGATAGCCCACCGGTCTCTCGGAACCGGTGGCCGACCGGTGTTTACGTTTCGTGTTCTCGTCGTGCACCGAGCCGACCGGAATGCAGCACGCGTGCAGTGAACTTGCACGCGCGTCCACCGGTGGACATTCCGGTGTGGCGATGCATTTTTCCGGTTTCTTCGAGCGTACCAAAAGTGCCCAACATCGGAAAACGCGTGCAACGGCGACATGATCGTGTTTGTACAGCGGGGAGAGGGAGAAAAAAAAATGCGATTGCGGTCAGCACGGTCCCCATTTCCAACTTCCGTCGGCCAAAGCCCATAGCCGACGAGCCCGGACGCCGGACAACGGTCTTGGCCACGCGATTGATCACATGCGAACACCACGGGTCCGTTGGTCCGGATTATTTGCTCAATGGAATTTCATTTATGGACCGTAAATTACGTCCCGGGGCGAGGTGCCACAAACATGAAAATGTGACATTGCAGCCCCTTCGACCACCGCCGCAAAGTGGATGAATGTGGAAACAACATGTTTTTCGGCCCAGAATGGAGCATGACCATGAGCGGTGGCTGAAGCCCGCGAATCCGTGGTGAAATTCACTAATTCCGGCAACTCTTGCACTCTCGGGGCACTCCAGAAACCATCCGTTCCGTTGATTTAGCGAATCAACACCTCCGAACACCGAAGAGTCGGTCCGGGAATCCAAGAAGGAATGCAACATGGCCGCATGGCCGGTAATTCGAACCTTCGCGGGAGTGTCACCAACGTCCGGGCGAGGGCCGTTAATTAAACGGCAAATAAAGGCGAAACCGAGAGAGCATTCCCTCCCACCCGAAATCCAAGGTGTCAATTTTGGGCGTTGGTGTCAGGTCGTGGTGTATTATTTTGTGTTTTCGAACTTCGAAGCCGTTTTCATGCTATCGATCGGCGCGGACGGGGGAGGATTTCCTAAGAACGTAAGCCGATCACTCGTGGCCAATTTGCTGACCGAAAAACGCGGCGTAACTTAAAAGCTACCCGTGGCTATGGCTGATTGATTTGACAAGTTGTTGTGGTAAAACGTTCCAGAATTAGCCCAAAGCATGTCAATGGCTGACGCGACTCGTGAGCAAGTGTGTCTTGAAAGCGGATTTCGTTTAAGGTTTCACCTTGGGACATCAAATGCGTAGCGTAATCCAGATATAGAGGACATCACGAATGGGGTTTCGGTCAGGATAATCCACTGTACCGATGGGTCGCTTCGTCCAATCTAATTTATAATGCTTATGACTTGAGCCAACATGCCCGGTAGATCCTCAAACACTATTTGCTCCTACGTTTGGCAGTTTCCGTCATCGCTTTCGGGAACTCGAAATCATAAATCAGGTGTGCTTATCAGGTCGGTATTGTGTGGGGTTTTTATTTGGAAACCTAACTTTATGGCAAATCGATGCTAATCACTCTGCCGTATCTGTCGTAGATGTTTGCAATTGATTTATCACGCGTCACGATCGAGTAAGGTTCCGCAATCTAAGGTCGACTTTCTGGGGGCGTCTATGTTTATGTTGTTATTTCCGATTGCGGTCGCCACAACGCCACCATCTACCAGTATCTTGTTCTCACCGGTAAACCGGCGCGATAAGTACGTTTCACACTGATAAGTCCAGTGATGCCCACGAGTGACGTCCGCGTTGTTATCGTGTATCGTAAGACGGAGCAACTTCCTTCTCTAGTTAACACCCGTTTGTAATGCCCGTTCGGAATACCTGCCGACATCAACGATTTATGCGGTTCGAATAGTGGAGATTTTCTCGGCTCCGAAGAACCGTGCGCCAGTTCTTGAGAGTTCGTGAGAGTATGCACTTACGAAGGCTGCTCCGTTGTGTTCTGCAATTAGGCAGCACCGCAAAAGATGTGGATCTGCGCGGCTCGGCAGGAAATGTGGATCACCCCGTTTGTGTCTTAGGGAGGAATTCTTTCCGGACCGGAGCTCTACGTGTTCGTACGATCCTCACGATCTTCGATGCACCACCATCGCAACTGATGCTGAGTCTCGCGGAAAAACAACGGCATCGAGGGGGAGGTGGTGGTGGTGCTCCACACTTGGAGGCTCGCCATTGATAACACACCCGGGACTGCGGGGCAAACATTCTTCAAAAACAGCGGGCTCCATCTCTGAGTCGTTCCTTCTTCTACACTCGGCCTGCAGTATTTGGGACCAAAGAACCCGCGGCGTCGAGAGGCACAGAAGGGAACGCGAAAGAAAAAAAAGGTTACAAAAACCGGTCCCGCGGACCAAGAGCCTTCACCGGGGAGCCCCGTTGATGGTGGAGTCATTCCAGCATCGTGTCCGCATATAGGAGTCGTCTCTTATGTCTCAAACTGGTTCTGGACCTGGCCACCTGGACATTACTCGCACACATACTCGCGTGTTGCCGGTGTAAGGAGCAAGAAATATACCTTAAAAAAAAAAACATGCTGTGCACTTTCTTCAGGTAAGGAACGACGTAGAGGCGGCTGCACCGCAACCCTGCGACCCTCGAGCGGTTTTCTGGCCGCTCAAGAAAACCGGGCATTCTTGAACCGGCCTAATGAGCGAAACAATTGGACAGCAAGCAGTGAGGGAGGTGCTGGTGGTGCATTCGAAACGCTTCGAGGGCTCACGGCGG
>NW_026455410.1:0-4263 GCF_943734635.1 Anopheles cruzii | reverse complement strand
CCCCCCCCTTCCTCTCGTCCTGCAAGGACCAAATTTTGTCACATGCTTTCTCAGGTGACCAGCAACTATTGTGCAAGTTTTGATGAAATTCGATTCATAACTTGTGGAGTAATAGATGTTTTTAACAGTTAGTTGTATGGGAGGGCAAAGAAAGAGGGGGGTGAGGGGTTTCTAACCATGACTATTGCACTCCCCGGCCCCAAAAACCCCTGTATACCAAATTTCGAGTCAATCGGTCCAGTAGTTTCGGAGTTTACTTGAGACATACAGACAGAACTTGAATTTTATATATATAGATATTTAGAACAACCTGACGCATAACAATGTTGCAAATTTTTCGAAATGCATTTTGCACACGATACTAGGCTGCTCAATAAGTTCGTATCGTCGATACGAAAAACATATTTTTATGGTTTGAAATACACTTTATTATCCACTATGACCTTCCTGAACATCATCAACTCACTTATTCCAAGGAGACTTCAATTCATAAATTCCATCCCTGAAGTGAGAAACTGGGAGAGCTGGGAAACTTGATGATAAATGCTTTTAACGCATGATTTTTTTTGGGTCTGAAACAGATGGAAGTCGCTAGGGGCCAAATCTGGTGAATAGGGTGGATACTGCAACAATTTGAACCTTAATTCATGGATTTTTGCCATTTTCAATTTCCATTTTTAGCGAATGCGACACCCATTTTGCAAACCGCTTTTAGGAACCCAAGACTTCAGTCAAAATATTGGTTACACTGCCCAATGAGATGGCTAGGCCTTATACTAAATCTCTTTCAGTGATTCGACGATTTTCCAATACGATATCCTGTATGTTTTCTACGATTTCAGGCGTTGTGTCTGTTTTTGAACGTTTTTGACGTGGATCATGTTGAAGGCTTGCACGACCACGTCTAAGCTCAGAAACCCCTTCTTTTAATGTACTAATTGAAAGCGAAGAGTTCTTATACACTTTCAACTTTCGTTCATAAATTTTCCTTTGCCTTCTAAAACCTTCCAAACATAAAAATTAAATCATGGCACGATGCTTGATTTTTTCCGGTGTGAAAAATACTGTGACACGTCGATACTAAATGGCTTGTAAAAAAAAATTTAACGACTTATTAAAATGAAACTTCAGATACGTTTGTTTGTTAGTTTGTTTCCTCCTTATAATTTGGTGTCTCACAAATATGTTTGGCAATTGGAGTAACTAATCGGCTCAATTAATGACCGAAATTATTCTGTGCTCAGAGCCCGTAAACGTTATTTCCAACACATTTAAAGGTTATCTAACTATTGAGAACTACCAAAAACTAAAAATTATATCATAGCATAAAAATATTAAAGGTAGCCCTGTTAAGCAGCGACCATGCTTCATAACATAAGCTGGTTAGAATAATGCGTTGGTCATAACATTGAAATCTGGCTACAGAATGGAAAAGAAAGATTAATTTCCCTTAAAAGCTCTCTTTAACTCTCGCTTGACAGGTTGATGTGCTAATTACTGCTGTCGACATCCCGCCCAACCTCTGGCAGTGGTGACAGTTGGTGCTGTAATGATTTTTAATTACACCAATCATCTGATCATCGATCGAGGCTCGATCGATCGCCATAAATAGCGGCCAGCCGACTCAGCTCACTGGTTTGGCGACACGAAACTGTCCAACGATGCGCAACGGCGATCCTCGTTAACGTGATGTTGGCGAGTGGATGCCGTACGGGGCTGCTGGTGATTGGACTCGGACTCCTGTGGATGCAACCATCGTCAGTCCAGTGTGCGGTATGTTGAGAATGTTGGTTTGAACCGAATGTGCCCCGTTTTTCTCACCACCCCCGGCACCTCACAGATGACCCGCAAGCAGCTCATCAGCTCGATGGACATGATGCGATCCGCGTGTGCGCCCAAGTTCCAAGTAACAACCGGTGAGCGGCGATGATCCTGGTCGCCAGGTCGCCAGGGAAGTTAATAGCACCTGTTCCGTAACTCGTTCCACAGAAACGTTGGATGACCTCCGGAAGGGCATATTCGTGGAAGATCGTGAGCTCAAGTGCTACACGATGTGCATTGCGCAGATGGCGGGCACGGTAAGTTGGTTTGAGGACGAGCCGGGGGTGACTGCGTGCTGCGGGGTGACTCTTCCCGTTTGACCGGCAGATGACCAAGAAGGGAGAGGTTAACATCCAGAAAACGCTTGCCCAGATGGACGCTATGTTGCCGCCGGACATGCGGGAAAAGGCGAAGGAAGCCATCCGTGCGTGCCGCGAAACGCGTAAGACACCGCGTTGCCCAACCCTTCCTTCGAAGGTCACTAATGCACCTTGCCAACTCCACAGAGGGTCAGTACAAGGATTCGTGCGACAAAACGTTCTACTCGACGAAGTGTCTCGCCGAGTACGATCCGGGCGTGTTTCTCTTTCCCTGACTGACGGATGGACGGACGATCTGCTTTTGACGCCGAACCGAGGGCGATCGACGTCGTCGGTTGGCACCACGATCAAGCAACAGGAACACAGCACCAGCAGCAGCAGCATCAGCAACAGCAACAGCAACAGCAACGCGACCCAGGCGTCTCTTCTTCGCGCTTGAGTTGGTGGATAAATTGGAGTTAATTGGATACTTACGCAACGCAACAGACGATAGAACAGTAAGGTGGTGGTGGTGGCGGTGATGGTGTGTGCTGGAAAGAACCACATCAAATAAACGGGCACAATGGTGTAGAGAAAGAAAAAAAACCCACACACACGCGCATAGAGAGTGGCAATTGGCGTGGGATTTTGGACCGAACCGACTCGGGGTCGAGATCTGATCGGAGAAGATGCGGGCGGGCGCGGTGATGAGGCTCCAGTGAAAAAATGATGGGCTGATGCTGAGCCGTCTGCTTCCTCCTGGTGGCCATGGTTCACTGCTCACGCTCATCTCGCGTGCTCATTGAACCGTGAAATTGGAGATTACGTTGCGCATCGTCAGCAGCCCGCACCCGCTTATTTACCACAGGAACGCCGTCGTACCGAGTGTTGTGTTGCTTCGCTTTCGTTCGGATCTGCGGCTCATCTCACGCTTGAGCCGTCGTCATCCGCCCCGGCGCATGCGGCCCTGTGAGCTGATCGTGGAGGATGGTGTTAAGTTTCACTACATCGCTTCAAACTGATCACCCGCCAGTCTCACTTGATCGTCAGCAGGCTTCGTGTACGATCTCGCGTCAGCTCTCGGCTTCGATCTTGTTACTTTCCCTAGCGCGGTCGTGTTCACTCGAGCGTTACCCGAGTGGCCCCGACTTTCTTCCGTTGAGTATGGTACGGTTACGGTTTAAGTCCACTTCGGGACAACCTGTCCGCTCGTTCGGTGGGATGGTCGCCCGTTACTCGATCGTCGGTTATTCATCTCGGGCTGCTGCTGGTCACATCGCGTCTCATCTCATCACACCACGATCAGCGATCGCAGCGATCGTGCCTCGGGCGGTGACGCTAAACCTACTTTAGCTTTGCCCGTTAGATGTATTGATATTCTATTTCATCGTATTTCCCATGGTTATTATTGTCTTTAGAGAATGTTTAGACTTCTATTCTATTAAATTAAAACCTAACTAAAGAAATATCACGTTTAAAAATTAATTTTAAATTGTTTTTAAACAGGAATAATTCATCATCGTATTGCAGGGACAAAATTCCCATAGTCCAACGTTTCGCCGTCTTACGATAACATTCTTGAATTTTATGTTAAAGCATTTTTGTACAATACTTCCGGTCACTTTATCGCCGGAACACCGTATCTATAGTATTACACCGTTTCTAAACAATATAAATGTTATTTTCTACACACACGCTTTCCTAACGGCTGAGTGGCTAAACGAGGCACATTAGGCAATGTCCGAGTTTTATAGATACTCTTTGGCGTAAACCTATTGATTTTTCGAGCTCTAAGTTCTCAATTGTTAAGTTCTTTGGCTACTCTACATTGAACCAACAAAATCATATATTTTTGGTCACCTTTGACAGCGTTTTGCTCTTAAAGTGATCGTTGAACTTGCCACGTTGTAATACTGTGTGAAATTGAACATCCTGCCAACGTGCTTCAAAGTGGCGGCTTTTGCCGACGCTTTTGATGGAAAGTCTCGTGTTTCGTTCAAATATTTTGAACACTGTCAATCGAAACGAAACGATCTGTCGATCAAACGATTAAACCAATCGTCAAACGACGATCGTCGATCGAGGAATTCTGGGTGATTTCGCATTGTCGTAGTGAGATAAAAGCCGTTTTTCCACGTACATA
>NW_026455409.1:0-4263 GCF_943734635.1 Anopheles cruzii | reverse complement strand
CCAAACGATAGACTTCATCAACACGTAAGTTGCATTTCTTCGTCTCTACCACTCGTATTTCGTATTTCGCGTGTATTTATGTGGCTTTTTCCCTTCGTTCTCCCGCGCTCTCTCAGCAGTCATGCGTCCGACGTGGTGGAAACGGTCGGCTGGAAGAACATGGTGACGACGCATCCGCACCTGCTGAACGAAGCCTACCGGGCGCTGGCGACCCAGCAGATACCACCGATTGGTCCACCGCGCAAGCGGGTGAAAATGAGCTGAAATAAAATGTTGACATCCGTAAATGCCGTGATGTCAACATCGCCGTCACCCCCACCAGCTGCGCTCCCGATTCCTACGATCCAGCCACAACAGCAGCCCGCCTCTGTATCGTCGTCTTCGTCACCGCCACCATCGTTGTCATCCGGAATCATCAGCACCACCACCACCACCGCGTCATTGACGGCAATGGCAGCCGCCGCCGCAGCAGCAGCAGCAGCATCACTATCATCGACATTGGTTTCTCCTACGTCCTCGGCAGCAGCACCGGCACTAGCAGCAGCACTGATGATGTCCTCGCCATCATCACCACCATCTACGTCTCCGTTGCTACTGCAGCAACAGCAGCCGGGCATTTTTGGGCTGCGAGCCTCAAGAGGAGGCAGATCGTCGTCTCCGTCTTCTTCATCGCCGGCTCGCAGCACATCGGCCGGCAACTGGCAGCAACAACCACAGCCACTCTCCTTATCGGCACATCCATCACCTAACGTAGTGCAATCGTCAGCGGCAGCAGCAACGTCGTCACTGCTGATCACTCACCTGAAGAGCAGTGGCAAGATCGCCTCCATCGCACCATCATCCTCATCGTCGTCGTGCACGTTAGATCGCCAGATCGATGGCCAGGACGAAGGTGAGCTGCAGCTGAAGGCGAGTGATGAAGTTCCCATGGTGGTGGTCCCGATCGTCGCCATGCCCACGGGCATTCACGGGCGACCGAAAGCGGCACCACCTATCGTCAGCGTTGTGAACGATATCGCTGCCGGTTTGGCGAATGCCGTTGCTGCCGCCGTAGCCGACGCAGTGACGGTGGCCACGATCGGTCGGAATTCGAATGCCACCGGCGCTGCCGCTTCTCTCAATCTCGCCAGTAATAACAACAGCTTTTCCCAACTGCGTCAACAGTTGGAACTGGGCACCGGCACGGAAGTTTTGACAGTCCAACCACCATCGTCATCGGCACCACCTCATAAGCAGCAGCAGCAACAGCTAGCACCAGCATCACTGCAGAGCAACAACAGCCATTTGAAACAGTTTCTCAGCACCAGCAGCAGCACCCACCGCAGAGGAGGTGTGCAGCAGCCAGCCCAATTGGCGCAACATCACCATCATCATCATCACCATCACCATCACCTCCATTCTCAGTTGAGACGCCAGATCATGTCACCGACCGGAGGTTGTGGCGAAGAAGAAGTTAGTGTCACGCCCGCTGCCAACTCGTTCGCAAATCAGCAGTCCAGCGGCAACGGTAGTGGCGGCGCTGCACTCGAAACCAATCCTTGGTAGACACCATGGCCGGTTGCATACGATCGTATGTGTGCGTGTGTGTGTGTGTGATTGTGCCAGATTCTGCCAGGTTCCGGAAACACTTAAATGGTGATTTGAAACATTTTCCTGGAGTTTTCATTCGCCACAAAATCCGCCATTTCCTGTCCTCCTTGTCAATCTATTTAGTGCATTTGTGGCACAGTTTTCAGTGAGTAGATTGACATCAAATTGTAGGTCAACACCACACCCCGCCACAAGTACCATATACCACCCATTCGCTGTAAATTCCAAATCCGTCAGGACGGTTAGTTTGTGGCGAAGCGACACCCGCTGCTGCTGGTCGGGAAAGGCAAGGGAGAGTGCAACCGGAGAGGGGCCAGAAAAGCGCATCTTATGTTCTCATGTTAATAAAGAGTAATGTTAGTGAAAACAAGTAGACAAATACTGTTTGTAGAGGGGAAAAGAACCCCTATCCTTCTTCCTTCAACCACCACCCCGTGGCTACGGATCTTTTACGGATTTTTTCGGATCATCGTGGCTACGGATCTCTCGGAACTCGGCATTCCGACTTTTCTGCGCGGCGGCTGCACCTTAACTACTGAACTGGAACGACCACCGTCTTCTTAACGTCTTGAGATCCTTTTTTTCGCGGCAAGAAACATGAGCTGCCTTGCCCGGCAAATCACGCATCCACACACACGCACACGGGGACAGCTGGATCGTTGATCGTAGTGCATTCAGACAACATTATCGTTTCTTAAAGCATTAATACAATCACCAGCAAGTACTCTGTACCCTTCCTCCCCCCGCAAACCGGGGGCCAGGCGCGCGCCGTGTCGGGTTGTTGTTTCTTTTGTTGTTTCATTTCAGTTGATGTGCGTTAAAAATAATTTATGCAATGTGATATTTTTTCGTCAGTACGTGTTAGCTAATATATTAATTAATTAGTAATATGACAAAGAAAGGAAAAACGAAACGCAAAGAGATGCGAGAAAGCGCGTAAGCTAAACGTAAAACAAAATGAAACAACAAAGTTTTTAAGGGAGGAAAGGAGTAGGAAATAGCAAATGATGGGAAATGATAATGTCACCACCAACACACAAATGCAGCACAGCACACAATACCGAGAGGCAGCGAGCGAGAGAGAGCGGGCAGGTTGCATTGTCGGGTGTATCGAAAGCTACTAAAAGGATAAACTATAGACATGATTAACAAGGGGGAAACGATCGGTGATGATCGGGTGTTGCGGCTTAGAAGACGCGAGTTAGAAGAGAGACGGTCAGTCGAGGGAACTTTTCATATCTGTGTGCGTGTCTGTTTGTGCATCGACCAGATTATCCAAGGTCAATATGCAACCGGAACTGGCTTCATAAGGGGTACAGAGAGAAAAATACGAGCATTCGAAAGTGAAACAGGGAAACAGAAGCGCAAGAGAGGAACAGAAAGTAGTGGCGCGGAATAGGGGCCAATTTGCCAGCCAGAGAATCTTGCGAAGCTCTGAACAAGTTTCAGTACTCTCTGTCAATCGGTCGCCTTCTACGGCAAACTACCCATACAGAAGGCTTTTGGCACATCAGTTTGGTTCTCGAAGGTTTAGCAAAAGTGATAAAATGAAATACTTGGCATTCAAAGCACTGCACCCGGGTACGTCGCAGAGTGTAGTACTTGTGGTAAATCCCCGTTGCTCTGCTTCTCGGAAGCATGATGGCGGGGGTCCCCAAAATTATACTTAGCTTCCGTTCCGTGTGATTTTTCGCCGTTTTCTGGTTTCTGCTAACCAAATTGCATTCCCAAATAGAACAAAAAGCGATTTCCGAAGCACAACAACAACAAGCAACGACAAAGGGGGCCCAGGAGTGCGTGGCGCAGTATGGAGTGTAAGAGTGCTTGAATGTAGAAAGAGGATGAATGAAATGATGCGGAAGAGTCATTGGTGTGTGGCTTATTCCACCTGCCGTTAAAGAAATAACAAAATATCTAAACCGGATCACAAATCGCGAACGTAAAGCAATGGCCGCCGCCACAAGTGGGGAATTGATATGGGGGAATTTTGTAGATGGAAAGGATGGTGGCAGAAAGCGGGGGGATCGTTGGGAAAGGCGACGAAAGGGGGCGAATCACAAATGTACATTTCCTCCCACATGTGGATCCTCCTATTATTAGTTCTTTTCAATGCTATTCATTAATGTATTCTTTAACGGTTAAGCGTTTAGTTTAGTTTTTTTTGCCACGAAGAAGACCACCCCACAACCAACAAAAACACATCTTCTATTATGTTCGTTTTAAAACATCAACAAATGTGCATCGATCAGCAATATCGATATTCAGCAGCAGCGACGGTGGACCCCTGGGCGTATAAAATGAAAATAAGAGATATAAAGGAAATCGATAAAAGAACAAGCGTTTTTGTTTTGTTTTGCCTGAGGAAGGAAGGAATGATCAATAATGGAACGGAGCATGATGTAATGTGGAGCAATCCGATCTTTTCCATGAGCGAGGATGTGATGTATGTAACATAGTGAAAAAGAAATGATAAACGGGGTGAAATCAAAGTGTTTGAAACGGATGGTTTTAGATGACACACCGCACCACGCTGAATACGCGATTTCGGCCGAGAATCGCAGAAATTTCCCGAGAGACTCCCCTAACAGATTCCCTAGATTCGTCTCCGGTTAGCTTTTCTGCGGCGTACAGCGCTCGGGATATGATACAAACTTAGTAAGCTGCGCACGGCAC
>NW_026455408.1:0-4265 GCF_943734635.1 Anopheles cruzii | reverse complement strand
CGTCGATTTTTGACCAGCGTTCGAGTCAGCATGACCAGGAAAGGTCACCAACTTGTAAGTTTCATGTAAATAATGCATCCCTGGAACATAATACCGTTGTAATTTGTTTCCTAATTGATGATTCAGGTCCTTATAGCAGAAAGTTTCAACTCCTTATAATGAGAGCCGAATCATACCAAAGATTCATCACTCCAAAACAGCTTTTCTCACAATAAACGAGGTTTCAAAGCATGCAGATAGTAAAATACTGTTCTTTTTTCGTATTGGCCATCGTTAGGTGCGGAATTTTGTTGAAAAGAATGCCAGATTTGTCTACATGCTATAGGCTACGTCGAATGATATGCACGAAATCGAGTTGTATACATTCTGATTTTCGTTTTTGGCCAATATTTTAGGCGGATTGCAAATGGTTTGTGGAGGAGATATTCAGTATACGTTTATTAACTCGTTTGGGTGTTGATTTCTTGCGGCCACAAACTTTAATATGATGAATACGACCTTCATTTTCATACAGCTTGATTATTGCTGCCACTTGCTTGCTCGCTTTTATCGAAAAAACGTGCAATATCCCTATCAGTTTTACCACTAATACTCAAATTAATAACTAACTCACGTTATTAATTGGTAATCTTGGGATATTTAGAGGGTTCTAACATATTTCAAGCTGAGAAACAGCATTATTTCTTGTGAATTCTTCACCATGCGTTTCTCAGCTTTAATTCTGCATTTTGAATATCAAACATGTAAAATATCATGTTGTTATTGCTCATAAATTTAAAAAATGTAAACTAGTTGCTTTATTACCGAGCAAAACGAATGAAATTGGTGTGAAAAATAAAAATGTCAAGCTTCCAAATGAAACTAAGGTTAATTTCGCCGTGCTCAAATTGACCTATGACCACAAATGGCCGCACCAGTCTACTAGATTACATCTAAATGTCATTTTATCGCCCACATTTTAGTCTTAGAACCTCAATCTAATATTCAACGTCTCAAAAGCGGCATTTAAATAGAAGATGTACTCATATTTTCACATATTATTTAAATGTTCATGAGCTAAGGTTAATTTCGCCATCCACTGTACTAAGCACTTGGAGTGCAATGTTTGTGAAAGGCTGCATTGATTTTAGTAGAACCCTTCATGGATGTTTCATTGGGAAGAAAAAATATGCCATACTACTGGCTTCAATATAATAGAAAGGTCTTCACTCGGTTTGACATTAAATAGTGCTCAGTCACGACTTGGTAAACTCGGCGCAAAAACACCCTTTCGTTACTTCGAAACGTGTCATTTTGAAAGGAAACCATTGATATTCTGAAGCAACATTCCCCCATTTTGATCGGGCAAACGTGTCAAGCGTTATTTTATCGTAACCCAGGCCGGATACTCGAACGTTCGCGGCGACAAGTGTGATTCTTATTGCGTATGCGCAATATGTTAAGCGCCGCGAGGCATTAAATCCACGTTGCTTCGCGCCATTCGGCCACCACCACTCGTTCGGGTCCTCAGCATCTTGCGTATTATTTTTAAGCCTTCACACTCCGTTGATGTTCAGTGTGTCGCCTCCAAACACGGTCAATGGCTTCACGCTTTTTCACGTGAAGCACCGACCGTGTAAGCGTACTGGGCTCGAGCATAGTTCAAAGAACTGGAACCGAAAGGCCGACTGCGCAAGGCCATCGCAAAGCTAGCAACAGATAGCTTGCGGTCGGTGGATAACTGGCACCGGAATGTTCTGCCACCGG
Source organism: Anopheles cruzii (assembly GCF_943734635.1). Taxonomy (NCBI): domain Eukaryota; kingdom Metazoa; phylum Arthropoda; class Insecta; order Diptera; family Culicidae; genus Anopheles; species Anopheles cruzii. Next base: position 2,519 of record NW_026455408.1, on the reverse strand, counting down.
TGTACACACTCAAGGTCATTTGAGGTTCATAATGTTTAACGTAACAATAGGGTAGCAAACAGTACCAACATCCAATGTGCGTGAAGCACAACGTAAATGCAAAACCCTTTTGCCAGAAAAGTTGACATACTTTCTGTGCTTAAATTACAACACAGTGGAGTGGTAGCAGTGGCAACGAGGGGCTGAGGCTTCGGCCAGATGGTGAACTGCATATTTGACACGCACGCAGAGTGCAACTCCGTAGCCCCCCTACGGACAGGGCCGCTGCCACCCAAAAGTGAACACTTACCAAGTACGTCGGCCGCAGAGCTGGGAGGAAGTGCTGCGTCAGCAGAATATAAAACGGTACCACTTTAGGCAGCCAACGGCTGTTTCGACAATGAGCAAACGCAACAGACAATTTTTAACCGATCACCGTGTACCGCAAAACAAAACACAACTAACCAAGCAAACGTAAATAAAAACAACACGAGGTGTGTGTGTGTGCGTGTGATTCAGTGCCCTATGACTGACAACCGTTACCGAGTGTTACGCCAAGGATTGTAAGGCGCCGCGTAACGCTGAAGCGCCAGTTCCCGGTAGATCAGTAAGGGGGCGCTAGTGCTGTCAAAAATCGAAGGATTGTCAAAAGCCAAAACCTTTGTTTAATAACAAAGTGGACGCATTTACAGAATCGCTTGAATAAACGAGTGCAATTAAAATGGAGTCTCCGGCATTGATTCAGAAAGAAGATGGTGTTGAGTAAGTTGGTGTTCAATAATAGTTAATAGGTATGATAGCGAATTATTTTCCAGAAGCGTAAAAATATGTAGACGGTGTATGTCCACTGGTGATGCTTTGGAAGCTCTAACGCGCGACGAATCCGGACAGTTTACTGGTCTGCAGGTAGCAAAAATTGTAGCAACAGACTTCGCACGTTGTTTTGCAAAAACACTATGTCTGGTCTATGATATACATATTCTTACAGATTAAGTTCGAACCTGGAATTCCGTCGCATTTGTGCACGATGTGCGGATCGCGTTTGAAAAACCATCTTGACCACTCGGCCGAACAAACAGTTGGCACAGAATTGTCAATTAAAACTGAAGTGACTTCACCGGATGCAGCGAAGGATTTGCACTTGAATCGGAAGTGTTTGACTGTTCATCAAGCGAATAGGACATATGAATGCTGTGGTAAAATACCTGATGATTTATTCGAGGCAGAGGAAAATCCAATCAAATCAGAGTACGAAGAGGTCGATGAGCAGCATCAGCTGCAAACAACGAATGATATTCCGGATCATGAACAGGATAATCAGAAAACAAATCCTTTGGAATCGAGCTGTCAGGATGAAAAATCAAAAGGAACTGCGACCGTGGCAGACAATACGTGTACTGATGATGCAACAGCAGCATCAATTCGAAACGTCTTGAGTCCTGGAACCCGGAACGCCCGTAGTAAAAGCCATTCCAAAAACCACAAGCACCCCTGCCCTCAATGTTCGGCAACATATCCATTTTTATGCTTGCTGAAGGTACACATCCGTACTCACACTGCCGAACTGCCATACCAGTGCAAAGTATGTGACAAAGGCTTCCGTTCATCAGGCAATCTGGCACAACATTCGAAAATTCACAATAAGGATCAGTGTCCTCATTGTTCATTAAAGTTCGCAGTATCTTCTAGGTTAAAGATTCATATCCGCACTCATACCGGCGAAAGGCCTTATGTGTGTAAAATCTGTGACAAAGCCTTCCATTCATCAGGCAGTCTGGCACAACATTCGATAATTCACAATAAGGACCAACAGTATCAGTGTCCTCATTGTTCGTCAAAGTTCACAGACTCATTTAACCTAAAGATTCATATCCGCACTCACACTGGCGAAAAGCCATACCAGTGTAAAGTCTGTGACAAAGCCTTTCGTTCATCAGGCAATCTGACAGAACATTCGAAAATTCACAATAAGGACCAACAGTATCAGTGTCCTCATTGTTCATCAATGTTCGCACACTCAACTAGCCTAAAGAATCATGTACGCACTCACACTGGCGAAAAGCCATACCAGTGTAAAGTCTGTGACAAAGCCTTTCGTTCATCAGGCAATCTGGCACAACATTCGATAATTCACAATAAGGACCAACAGTATCAGTGTCCTCACTGTTCATCAATGTTCGCACGGTCATCTAACCTAAAGATTCATATCCGCACTCACACTGGCGAAAGGCCATACCAGTGTAAAGTCTGTGACAAAGCGTACAGATCACCGAATGGTCTAGCATATCACTTCAAAACTCACAAGAAAGATGAAACCCATTAATTCTTTCGTTGTTCATTCAAGTTTGGGTTGGAATAAGTTTGAATTTTGTATCTTAGAATACTAAAACGTATGAATTCGGCGATAGCAGTTAGCATAATTTCACAAACAGCAACGATCAGAATCAGCTCAATAACATTAATTTTCTTCTGAAACTGAGTTGTGTATAAAATAAATCTTTAAAATATCGAAAGAAAAAAGGAGTGAAATATGGAAAAGA
>NW_026455407.1:0-4267 GCF_943734635.1 Anopheles cruzii | reverse complement strand
AGGATGGTTAGTGAAATGATTTAAAGTAAAAAGCGAATTCCGACGACTAAGGACGATAAAGGGAGATGCCCCCGGGGGACGCATACTCACGTTCGTCGTCGGCCCGACGTTCCGTTCAACGCGCAACGCATCCTTTTTCGTGCCGACGATGGGCCATCGAGCACCGAGCGAGCACCGGAGAGACAGGATCGGTAATGTCCATTAAGTATGCATGCAGCGCCACATCAAGGCCCCATTCGCCGGCCGCCGGTGTATGTGCCCGACGCCCGAAGAGAGACCCTGTACGTGTGCATCCCGGCGGGTGCTGTGACGACCTTAACACAGGCCACCGCCACGTGTTTCTCCTTGCAGCTGTCCGCGGCAGCAGGAACACACCCGGGTTTGTCTAATGCGATGTGCAAAAACCGGCCGGGAAATGCACACACACACACACACACGCGGGCACCCCCGTAGAGCTTTTGGATGAAATTGTGAAAATCCGACCAAAGTTTACGCCGGCCGGAGGGCGACCGGACGGCGTAGGGTACAGGATGGGGGGCGACGCACAGCCGAGAAAGAAAGCATGAAATGATAAATAAATTAGCATGCGAGGTTCAGCTACGGGCGACAGGAAAGGACGGTGGCAGCGGTGTGTATGTCCATCGTGAGAACGCGTCCATCTTGCCCTCGAAGATTGGGTCTCGGCTTCAAAGGGAAAACGAAAAGGGAGAGAATGTGCCTCGCCCTCGCCTTTAAATTGTCCTCGGAAAGCTCGGATGCGTTTTAACCAGATCCGGTAGCTCCTATTGGTTCACTGTCTCGTTCTATCTGGGCGCCTGTGCGTCCCCGTTGTTTAATTGATACTTTTTGAATATGCAACGAGTGCTTACTCTTTTGCAAAGTAATCAAATTGGCTGTCAATTTAGAGTCTAAATGCTCGTAAATCTCTCCGCCGGAGTAGTGTGTGCCTGAGGCGCGTCCATCAAGGGTCCGTGACGGGTGTTTAGTTATTTTTAAATTAAAAGGAAACCAACCATACGTAATCCATTGGAAGTGATACAGTTGTAGCAATTAATAGTTTCGAGATACACATACATATAAGCAAATAATAATTATTATTTTGGGCATAGGCTAACGAAGCCGATAACGAATATCTGTTTATTGATAACAATGATCGAACTTAAGAATAATATGCTGCATACGAATTCCTGTTCCAGTTTGCTTAATAACATATCCTTTCGTTGAGTTTTTTCATCAAACCATGGACGAGTAACAACGTCTAAACGCTCGGCAGTCATGTGAATTCATCGGCAACTAACAGACCTTGACACACTTTGCTCGTTCCGTAATGGTCCGATTAATGTTTGGTTATTTTGTCGAGGTGCTTAATCACCTGTTCGATCGACCGATCAATTGCGGATCAATTGCAATCAGTTTCTTCTTCTTCGTTCGATTCGAGCAGTTTCGAGTTGCAATGAAATTTGGGGATTCTACAAGCTGGAGTTTGGAAAAAATGGCAATAATTTAAAAACCAAATCTGACGCTCAAAAGATCCATGATCCAGATCCAAACCTTATGAAAAACCAGAATTGACCCGATCGGTTCGGTTCTGTTGGTTTCCAAATTCTCGAGCGCTAAGAACGAAGAAGGGAGCGGATATCTCTGCTTGAATGGACGGAAATGTGTGCTCCAGGTCCAGTAAATTAACGGGTTTCGTTAAATTGTTCTCATCTGGTGTGTAAAAAGTCGCACTATTGTGTCCCCTATTACTTCTCGCGCCACAACTGTTCTCCTTGGCAGTGAAACAAAAACGGAACAGTGTTTCACGGTCACCCCCAGCGCCGCCGCCGCCGCCGCCAGCATGGCGCGCAGCATTCCAGCGGCGCCCCAAGGAGAGCAAATTAGATTTATGCGTAGCTCATCACCATTCAATCGATGATGGCCTTCAGTCACCGAAACGGCAACAACTAACCGGTCGGTCGCTAGCGCCACAGTAGCCGGCCGGCCAATGTGTACCAGATTCCGACAAGGCCACCGGCCGACGGGGGGGTCTCCGGCAGGGAATAAGTTTTATTGCGATGTGCAATGCTTGTGGCTTGGTTGGAGTGTTCGACGTTCGATAAGCCTCGAGCCCCCCCGGCTGCGGACGATCCTTTAAGGAGTGCGACCAAACGGAGAAACTTTGTTGCCCGAGTTCCGGGTTGCTGCTGGTCACCGGAAGAGGCAACAGGCAGACGAAGTTGATGTTGCGGGGACGAAGGGAGCGTCGCACGCAGTTCGTGTACGGCATTATAATTTCCTATTCCCGTAAAAAGGTCATTCGTCGCGTTCCGCTCTGGTTGTGTGGTGGCGATTCGATGCGCTTCGCTTCTCGGTTGCGACCGCGAAGACACCACCATGTCGTTCGGGACCTTCTCTGTGTGTGGACGGTCCCCAATCTGGGTCCCAATTCGTGCGTTGCCCCGATCGATTGGCTAGTGGTGGTGGCACTCCTCCCTCCATACTGCGATTTCTGTAGTGAGTTCTGCGTCTAGTACTTTTTAGTGCCGTATGATTGGCCGCACCGCGCACCGGAATTTATGTGACCATCATAAAACAGCGCGCCCCACAGGAGAGGAAGAAAGCCACGAATGGCGAGGCGAGGAATTTTAATGCTCTGCGTGGCGCACGGGATTGGTTGGCTGGCACGACGATGCTGACGATGTTTCCGTCACGGTTCTCGCGCACTGTGCGGCCGAATCGATGGAATCCATCGAGTGAATGGCAGTTATGGTTTCTCTACATTCATTCTTTGCGCGCACTGCACTTTATTCATTGTTTAGCGCGTCGTTGATGAGGCACACACACAATTTCATTCTGTTTCTTCCTCTCTTTTTTCAGGCACGATGAGCATGATAGGATGGAGCGTCGAGAGCGGGATAAACTGGCCCGTGCCCAGCTGCATTCCGAGCGGGAGCCGGAACCTACTGGCCCACTATTCACTGCGCCGTTTAAATTGGTAAGTGCTGATTGATTGAGCTACTCTCTGCGGGCAACATCTGGTCTAGCGATAACAAAACTTCGTGAATTCCAACCCGTCTATCCCGTCAATTGAACGAGAACGATGGTCGTGATGAAAATTCTTGACCAACTCGAGCGAACTAGAGGAATCTATTTGGACACACGGCGAACGGAGACGAGAGTGTTAAATGTGCCACTTACACGAACGGGGAGGATACGGTCGAGCTCGTCACTTAAGATCGCGCCACATCCAGCGAGCAATAATGCTGATTTTAATCTCTTTCCTGTAAATTGGTCTCAAATTTGGTTCTAATTTACCTCCGGCGATAGAATACCCTCCGGTTAGTAGCGGATCGATACTCGATTTCCATAATTGTTGGTTCCGGCGGAACCCCGTTTACAGTGATGCCCGTCCCCATATTGGCCAAATGAAAACTGATTGCCTCGACGCTTCCGATGCCTTTTGTGGTTTGGGTTTTCTCTCGAAAAGAATCCGACCCCAGGAAAGGCGACCAACGTTTGTGGGTTTCTGGGAAAGACCTGCTGGCTGGTTCTCCACAGCCACATCCCACTATCCAACTTGACATCTTGACTTGGCTTGGCTCTGGTGGTGCGTGTTTGCGTGTGTGGCCACATGCTCCTCTACCGTCGTGCCCGTCGCTCACTGTCACTGTCAAGTGTTGTGCCACCGAAATACGTACACACCCTGCGTGGCCCCCCGGCGCGCCGAGAGATACCGATCTGGGGCGGGTCGGTGGTGGAACTTAGATTTTCATGAATCACCCGAGCGCGCGGCAGAAGAAGCTTCAGGAGTTGAGCAAGTCGGTCAAGCTTGAGCTTCAAGTTTTTGATTCGATCTCAAGAGGAGCCAGCCCGGGAAGAAGAGACACCCCGACGGACGGACGGACGGACGGACGAAGAAACTCAATATTTATCCAACCATGAACAACCCTTTCCCGGGAAGAAGTCGAGTGTGTGTGTGGTTCGGTTCGGTGCCGACCCAGGCAATAGGTGTACAGTGTTGTGGGGTGCCTCTCCGGAGCGCACTTCTGCTTGTCTTGAAGACGTCTCCGTTTCAGCTGTGTGGCGCCGATCGGGGGTTTCTCTGGCGTGTGTGCAGAGAGCTACAATTTCGGGGTAAGCCTAAGACCTGGTTCGTCTACTGGACTCGTTGCTCGCGTCCACCGTTACCCCGGAGGGAACGACAGACTCGGATAAATCAAAAACGAGTTCTCCATGATACGCGTTTGCTTGGGTTGAAAGGCGCATGTACTCTCGCGACCCCCCC
>NW_026455406.1:0-4274 GCF_943734635.1 Anopheles cruzii | reverse complement strand
GAGTCCCTAAAGACGTGTGTGACATTTCGTTGTCCTGGTGGAACACAGCTCCTCTTCCATTGGCCAATTCTGGTCGTTTCTGGTCAATTGCCAGTTTCGTACGGTGCAATAATTGACAGTAGAGATCTGAATTTAGTGTTTGGCCACACGAAAGCAACTTATAATAAATGATTCCTCTCAAGTCCCACCATAAACCCAGTAGAACCTTACTGGTCGTAAGTCCTGGTTTGACCACCCTGTAAGCTGCTTCACCACGCTTAGACCCCGACCGATTTCACACAATATTGTCGTAAGTGACCCATTTCTCATCCCCAGTACCCATCCGTTTAGGAAATGGGTCGATTTCATTCCGTTTGGCCAAAATTGCGCAGATGGAAATTCGAGCCATCACGTTTTTTGGTGTAAATAAGGTGGCGCCCAAACATCGAGCTTCTTTGTGAATCCAGCTTTGCGCAAATGGCTTAAAACTGTCTGATGATTATTCTTTAGCTCCTGGCCGATGCTCTGATTACTAACATGTTGATCAATTTTGATTATTTCTGTGATTTTATCGACATTTTCGATGACGTGTCTGCCTGTGCAAGGAGCATCTTTAACATCGAAAATAACTGAAACGGATCAACGAAACCAAAATTTATCGCAACTAGCTGTTACAGTATCGGCACCATAAACAACAAGCAAAATTTCAGCCGCCTAGCTTGAATTTTCGCCTTTTTCGAAGAAAAATGGTAAAATGTACCTTATTTTCTCTATGGTGACTTCCATTGTTAACACCCTGTAACTCACAAACGAATAGAACAAACAATAAACAGTGAAAGCATTTTTTTAAGTGTAAAGTATAAGCTTTAAAACGAGCCCAAAATTTAAACTGTACGATCGATACTTCACGAGATATCGATCACTGAAGGCATCTACCGTGAAAATAATGGATTTCTTTTTAGACTACCTAATATAACTGGTCGTAAAAAAATTCAGAGATTGTGTAAAACGCAACGCGCAGAGCATCCGGACTAGGTATCGCTCGGACCTTATGTACGTAACTTGTGGCGGCGCTATCAGGCAACTAACTTTATTCAGCTTGGTGGCGGATCGTTCAATGATTAGATTAGTGTATAATAAAGTTGATATATAGAAGCAGAGGCGGTTGTAGGTGACTTGTTGATAGCGCATAGCAGTTTTTAGAAGTGCATTAATGAAGGCTGCCTACAGAAAACAAAACTATCGCCTCTACCTCTATATAGCGACTATGATTGTAGCAAATAACACGGTAGCACTATGGAGAATTTGTGTTCGATAGGCGGACATAAATGTTTTGCAAGAATGTACAGACTTTTTAACTTTTTTACTTCCTATGCATATGTTTTGTTCAAATTCAACATCGTAGAGGCCCTTATGAATATTTTACCTACCTTTTTTACTTATCACCTGGATAGGCACATTCGATTGTGCGAATAAAAGATAAATATTGCCATTCGGGGTTGCGTGCGATGCCGAAACTGCATGCAATATTCCTGATCGATTTTTTATCCGTTCGAGCACCGAGCGTGGAGTTCGTTCGCAGAGCGACTATTCGGCGAAAGACTATTCGAAATTGTTATCGAACTGACAGACAGTTGTGAAGTCGCTCGAACGTCAAACGACAGCAGGCCTTTTTCAAACTTCCGTGTGGCTGCGATAGAACGCATTGTTGCGAGGTAAGATACAAATATTAATTTTACTGATCGGTCAACAATATTGGTAGGTGAAGAATATCCTGCCGGGAGCGCTACGGTTTATTCAGTGGTGCCCATATTCTTCAAACTGCAACGTGGTTCAATATGAACTGAACGGTGTTGTGTTGCTTGGTCTTAGGTTGAACTTGTTTCTCTCTTTCTCTCTTTATGCTGTGGTTTGCTTTAGTATGGCTCCGTCACGAAAGAACAAAGTTGTGAAGGAGGAAGTGCAGGTGTCCCTAGGGCCACAGGTACGGGATGGTGAAATCGTTTTTGGCGTGGCCCACATCTACGCCAGCTTTAACGATACTTTTGTCCACGTAACGGATCTGTCGGGAAAGGAAACGATTTCCCGGGTGACCGGTGGTATGAAGGTGAAGGCCGATCGTGACGAAGCCTCACCCTACGCCGCTATGCTGGCCGCTCAGGTAAGTGCAATAAGAGTAATACGGTACATTACATAGTTTATCGTTGGTTTAAACAATTGTGTATGATTATTAACATCTCGTTCCGTAAACTAGGATGTAGCTGAAAAGTGTAAATCGCTCGGCATAACCGCGCTGCACATCAAGTTGCGTGCTACAGGTGGTAATCGAACGAAAACCCCTGGTCCTGGAGCACAGTCGGCTTTACGTGCGTTGGCTCGTTCGTCGATGAAGATTGGACGCATCGAAGACGTTACTCCAATCCCGTCTGATTCCACCCGTCGGAAGGGCGGTCGTCGTGGTCGCCGACTGTAAGACCTGTGCATACCTTTACCCTTTCCTCGGGTTTCATGTGAATCTTTACTTGATCGTGATCACTTAGCGTGTGCACTGCAGTCTAATAAAACCGTGATTAGTTACACACAAAGCTGGTTGTTTCGTTCTCAGTTTTAGGTTACACGCTATCAAGAATCATGTTTCAGTGAAAGTGATGGTGAAGAATGCAATGCAAGAAATCGCAGAAGGCAATATCAAATACCAATCAACAATCAATCAATCAATCATCGATCAGTCTTGTCTAATGCTAATGCCTCCAAGTCTTTTTCTAATATTAATCGCAAAATTTTGTTTTCTGCCAATCAATTGCATGCGATACGGTCGATACAAAGTTCGTCAACCCTAGACCTTATTGTAAAGTGCATGTTTAACGCTCCACTTAGTTTAGGTTTCTGGTACTTTTGGCCGTAAGTTAATTTGAACCGCGAAAATAAGTATTTATCTACACCCACACCATGTCTTAGCAATGAAGCGTCGTTAAGATAAAGATGTTGACGACAGAGTGATGGGCTGATAACGCAGTAACTTACATCTTCAACGAAACTATTGTATTTCGACTGAAGAACTATTGTTCTACACACATTTCCAATGTCATGCTTCTAAGTTCTCAGCGTGTCCTTTTCGAATACCCATCGGAAGTTTTCGGAGTATTACTGTGTGGTACGGAAAACAATTTGACACATAGTTTCATCGGTTTTTGTTTTATTGTTGATTTATTTTGCAAAATCGTCAAGGCAATAGATCCCTTGTTTGACTTGTTCTGTGTTGATGCAAACGAATGTAAAATATAAAACTTTATAGAAGAATAAAGAAAGATGGACAAAATAAAGATAAGTGTGCCAGATTTGATAAATCTTCAACAAAAAAAAAACAAAAAATCGAAGGGAGGATTAGAAAGGTTTTTATGCCGAATTGGCGTTTGGTCCACGTCGTCTGCCGTAGGTTTGCACCACTGAAGAGAAACGTCGGTTGTACTGGATGCGTCGCTTGGCACGTCCCGTCTTCTTCTTTTTCTTTTCCTTCTTCTCCACTTTAGGTGTTTGGCCTTTAACTTTTCCAGCACGAGCCAACGAACCGTGCACTTTACCACCGAGAAGACCGACAGTCACATCCAGTTCGTTCGCACTCAGTTCCAGTACCGAAATATCATCGTCTAGCAACTGACCCTCACACCAGAGGTTGATTGGAATCGCTGCGTCGATAGAGTTGGCTTTAGCCAACATACACTGTTTGCGAATGAACACAGAACAAAAAATTTATAATATAAGAGCATGGTTAATTAGCATTTATAAAAGTTTTTTATTGTGTCGTTTTTCTCAGTTTACCAAAGCGATATGAGGATAAATTGGTATCAATCTAATGTTGGAACGATTTTAACCACGGTTGGTGCCTAGCAGACGCACTTCATTTCAACCGCTTCTCTATGTATTCCTTAAATTGCTATTGGCAGGAAGTTTCTTGGAGGATTATCACAGAGGCATTTCTGTGATATTCCGCTGGAATCTGCCGACAAATAGAAGTACGTACATCTTTTAAGAAACATAATATTTGTCATCAGGTTTGCAAGACGATTAGTGTCGTGAATTTACGCTCCCTCTAGACATGACTGAAAGGCATCGGCTAAAGGTCTCAAATTCAAACGCTTTGCTTTTGCAGAACATTTCTTCCGGAGTCCGCGTAATACCGGAAAATCGGATTTCGAAGCATTGTTCTGCGAGAGCAGGGAGACTATTTGATTTTTAAAATCGATTGATTTGTGGCAGTATTCGCTTGCTCGTTTGCAACATGAAGTTGTGAAGTT
>NW_026455405.1:0-4280 GCF_943734635.1 Anopheles cruzii | reverse complement strand
TCGCGCCGATAAGACGGCGGACACAGGACCTGTAAGTAAGTAAGTAATTAGTAAGTTTTGGGCAAATTGTTATCGGTCAGTATTTTTCTGACAAACCCAGCTAAGATGGCCTATTGCGATGCTATAGACATTATAAGTTCTAAAGGAAAATGATTCCCGATATTGGCGTACATAGGGATTGAAGAAGCGGCGGATAATCTCGGTCTGCAGATAAACAACAAGATCAAATTCATGATGGTACCCTCAGCAACGCTACTAACAAAGATCCGTGGGGTTGAAGTACCACATGATGAAAAATGTACAATGTCTCAAATCTTGTTAGCTTGGGCGGTATTACAAAACTAGTCAACGTGTCATGCAATTTTATTTTGGCTATGCTGTCATATGCTGCCTAGAAAACGATACGGAGATTGTAAGTACTCTTTTAAGGATTTGCCGCATAGTGAAGATCGGGTCAACAATTTACTTTTTTGGTTCCTCTCTGATAGTTACCAACAACTTCTACCATATTTAACGTATGGAACTAGTCGTAACTGCAAATCGAGGTAGAAGATCTGCAAGGCGGTATTTATATACCCCTATAGTTGCAACACATAACTATACCTCACTTTTGTGGAATAAGATAGATGATACCCAGTCACTATCCCACATACCATAACACATCATAACACTCATATATTTTCATGCTTTCAAAACTTCTAAAAGACAAGCAACTATATGATCAGGACCCATATGTTGGGTATGGACCGATATGGACTAAACTGTTTTACTTAAATTAATTCCTTTCTTTCGAATTTTCAGATTCAAGCTGACGATCTTTTACCGAAATGTATTTGCGGTTCCTGCTATCTGAAACTCGAAAGCATAGATCAATTCGCTTTGATGGCGAACAGAACGGAGGATGCCTTCCGGGCGTGGATTCGCCGCCTGCGAGGCCTCAACTGTTCCGACGAGCTGGTGCAAAACGTCAATCTAGTTTTGCCCCTCTTTAGACCCCAACAGTCGACGGCGGCGACCGATTGCTCAGGCGACCAGAAAAGCAATATCCAAGCATTTCACATGAAGGAACAACAACAACAACAGCGGTTCTTCGTTGCCTCCGGCCTTCAGAAGCCGGTTCCAGCGGCCAACTTTACACAGGGCAACATCACCCCTGCGGAGGTCAGCACCATATCGTACAGCGATCTGAAACTTGGGCTTCTGATCAAAGACCAGGAGCTACTGAAGCTGATCCTGAAAGCCCTAAAGTGGGCCGAAAATGATCGACGAGCATCGTTCGATGTGCTGATACAGCGATTGAAAAACTCGAGCTTCCGCGAGATCCTCTCCAATCACAATCTGCTCAACGATGGCGATCTGACGCAGCTCCTGAAGTCCTACATCGGTCAGGGGGTGATGAACAGCTTCACGTCTCCACCTGCGACGGCATCAACCGGTGCAACCGTCAACGCTAATGTGCCGCCCCCATTGGTGTTGTCGTCGTCCATTGTGCCCCCGGCGGGTAATGTTTTGGGAGGCCATATCGGCCATTTTAAACTGGCACCGGTTCCACCATATCCAACCAACATCGGACCAGTGAGCACCGCTCCGCAAACGACAGGAAATACGTTTAAAATCGATGACGCCTCCGTAACGCAGATGGAAGTGGGCATTGATCCTGATCTTTACCTGCCGTACGACGATGAAGACAGCAGCAGTGCGACCAAGTTTGACCACAGATTTGACGATCGGCAAGATAACACGGTGACTATTAAATTGGTTACAACATCCGATAACTCTGAAGACGACCGGAAGGTACAGCATTATTGCGCTACGAAGGTTCTTATGGACGATCCCATCCCATACTAACCTAAATGCTTTGCTTTGTTTTTGCAGATGATTCCTGCTATTCTGAACGTTCGCAGCAGCAACCGCTTTCAGTGCAGCGTCTGCCCGGAGTGTTTCGCTACAAATGGCGAACTGCAGCAACACATTGTTCAGACTCATCTTCCAACCGCACGCCCAATGCCGTTGATGTCGGAACATGGCAAACCGGCGATCAAGATCCGGGTACGCAAAACCAAGCATTTACTATCGGCTCCACCGCTGCAGCCTACACCGGTCAAACCACTGGTCAGTTCTCCGGTAGAAACGGTTTCCAAAACACCACCCCCTTTGACGATCGTACCATTGAAGATACCCGCTTCAACCACGATCACCGTGGTTCCAGTTAGCAAACCTCAACCATCAACCGCGGAAAATGTGAAATCAGTTTCCGTACGAGAACCATTGCAAGAATCGCCACCAAAGGTGGAACTGACACGCAAGTCGCAGCGAAAACCGGTGAAGAAAGTAAATCCATCGAGCCCAGTCCCTTCGCAGAAGCAAAAGGTGACGAAAGCAAAAAAGTCAACCCCAACGCCCGTGGAAGAAGAGCGACACCCGGTGACGAAGGTTTCCCGCAGGACGCCTTCCGCGTTTTGTACCGTGTGCCGGAAAACGTTACCGGCCCGCGAAAGCATTCGGGATCACATGGAAAGGCAGCACTCTCGGTTCGAGTGTGAAAAGTGTGGCCGAGCGTTCAAAAGTGCCGTCAACTTGGCACGCCATCAACAGTGCCACGCGGGGGTGATGGTTGAGGGTCAGTCTGCGAAAACGAAACCCCAGAACTCACCAGGAGATGAGCTGCACAAGTGCACGCATTGCGACAAGGAGTTCCGGAAGTTGCTTCATTTGAAGGTAGTGTGTTAATGATTAATCATGCGGAATTTGCGAATAAAAAATATCCTTTCCTTACAGTTGCACCTGAACAATCATCACAACGAAAGCAAGAGCACCGTAAAGCCGAGCTCTACCGGTGCAGCCTCCGGAACTGTGACATCGCTTCGCAAGCGAACGCCGAATGGTGTCATTGCAGGAAGCAGCGTGTCTGAAGTTGGCCGTACAAAGCGTAAAAGTACAATAACTAGAAAATAGCCCACTGAAGGGAGTGTTGCAGTAGTAAACAAAAATAATGCAAACGAAAGAGGCTAACGTAGGAAAACTGTGCCCGTGACCGAAGAGGCTCTAAAAGGTGCCGTGCAAAGTGTATTAAGTTAGACCAAAATACGTTCGATACAATCGCATACATTACCGTTTTGTATGTTCGTAAGCTTAAGTTGGTTTTTAGTAGCGAATAGGAAGATGCTGATCATAGTAGGCCCAACCCAGTTGATTCCTGGCCGGCGTGTCATAATAAATCATCAATAAAGAATGGAATTTACTAACCTGCCTTGTCTGTTTCGCCGAGAATCACAGGAACTTTTCACTTTTGAGTAGCACACTTTCAACTCTGGCGGAAAATTTGTTTACCAAAACGAATGTCCTTAGCCGAGACTCGAACTGAACAGCGCTACTGTCAGATTTGTCCTTCAAAATACCTTCACAAAAAACACGACTGTGAGAGTAAGGCTTGATGAAGAAAACCGGATTGGTATCGTTTGGAAAATAATAATTAATCGAATGTTCTTCTCACTGCTATAAAACTGTTACAGCATTACTTGGGAGTGATATGTGCTGGAAGGATTCTATCAATAATTAAAGTCATTCAAGTCAAATACCAGCCCATCATGAAGGACCGTGATCCAGCCTTACCGTCTTCAGGCCGCAGTCGGCCCACGGCTATTTACATTCGCGAGGGCGCAATCACTCACACAACAGTCACTCGAACCGGTGCACTATGGGGAAAAGGAGATCATAAGACAACTTTAAAAATCACTATTTTCCCTATTATGCCTCTGGTTTTAGTTATATTAGGCTAAGATAGATAAGTTGTCTATGACAAATCCGGATTTTTAGCCTTTCATGTTCATGTCAGAATGAACCTTTAAAACCAACTTTTATCAGCTACTTTAACGCGATCGTTAGCACAGTTCTGCAACGGTCATGTACCTGTATTATACATCATTCGAAAGGTAATGAATCGTTCTTTCATATGAAATAATCAAATGTCTTCGTTTTGCATTGCTGGTACATTTTTATCGGGAATTAGTATAGTAAGCTACGAAAATATACAGTTTTTCGATTTTGGTAATGCAGCAAAAAAATGTTTCGCGTTTTTCCGCCTAAACGAGGCATTACAATAGAAATTTAGGTAATTTTAAACAATTTGCAGTAATAGATTCCAGTAATTCCATAGATTCTTCCTAAAAACAAAATATGTCCGCCTTTCGCATACAAATTCCCTACTGTGCGGT
The DNA here is from genome assembly GCF_943734635.1 of Anopheles cruzii. Classification (NCBI taxonomy): domain Eukaryota; kingdom Metazoa; phylum Arthropoda; class Insecta; order Diptera; family Culicidae; genus Anopheles; species Anopheles cruzii. Next base: position 66 of record NW_026455405.1, on the reverse strand, counting down.
GGCGTGTTGGTGTGTGTCACGCGCGTTGCTTGGAAAAAAACAAAAAAAACACTCGCGCTCCCAAAA
>NW_026455404.1:0-4285 GCF_943734635.1 Anopheles cruzii | reverse complement strand
GGCCCTTCCTTCGCGGGGTCTGTTTGCTGGAGGTGTCCGAAGCAACATTGGTGGCTCCAGAGAGGATTCTAACTCCTCATTAATCAGAAAATAGAGATCTTCTAGACAGTAGGGGTAGAATAGGAGAGAAGAAACTCCCCCTCAATCCACACACGAGGCTGTGAACCAGCAGACCTCTGAGAACTCTTCCAGCGAACCAGCTGAAGAGGGTCCAAAGGGCAGGGAACCACGGTTCCAGTAGAATAGTCTACACGTAATACGACCCTTTTTTCATTCCCTTCTAACTGAATTTAGAAACAAGGGTTTGAGCAAAATGTCGAAAGTTAGGAGATCATCACGGTTTTTCGTAGAGAACAAAGTTGGAAACTGTCGCCTGTGCGACAAGCCCGATACCAAGGGCAAGCACATGACCCAATGCGATGAATGCGATAGATGGTTCCACCTGACCTGCGCAAAACTAAACAGTATGCCAACAGACGAGGAAGAATTTCTTTGCCTTAAGTGTAAAAAGGACAAAACTGACTGGGCACAAGCACCACAAGCACAAGCACCAACTGCAAACACTTCCAACAGTAACACTTCCTCAGGCAACACTGACCCCACAATGATGGCATTGATAGAAGCAATGCGAGAAAGTAACATGTTCAACCACCAGCACCATAAGAGAATGTCGCTTAGTGACCTGCCCTATTTTGATGGCAAAGCTAGGGAGTGGCCCAAATTCAAACAAGCTTACGAGCAAACCAATCGAGACGCGGGATTCAATGATCTTGAAAATTTGAACCGTCTGCAGAAACATCTAAAAGGCAGTGCGGAACGAAGCGTTAGGCCACTTTTCTTAGACCCAGCAAATGTGGGTCTAATCATGGCTCGATTGGAAGAGCAATTTGGACGATCGGAACAGGTTTACCAAGAACTACTCAGAGAGGTAACTAGAGCCCGCGCCGATCACGACCACATTCCAGAACTAAGCGACGCGCTGGAAAATTTGGTGACAAACGTCCTTGCAATGAACAAACAGGAGTATCTGTACGACCACCGATTAATCACGGAACTCGTGAGCAAACTCCCAGTTGACAAACAGGTCAAATGGATGGAATACAAGCGCGTAATTGAGCGGGATACAATGGCTACGATAAAACATTTCAACGAGTGGCTGGCCCCTATTGCCAGTAACATTAGGCTACTACCCAAATCAGTAGACCGAAGACCAGTTAATCTGCACACAGCTCCTCCAGACAAAAAGTACGAACGCAACGACAAAAATAGGCCAAAGTCTTCGCCGACTTGCCCTAGTTGTAATGGTCCGCACAGTTTACTAAACTGTGAACGGTTTAGAAAAAAGACTCCCAAAGAGCGATACGAGATCGCTAGAAACTGTTATATGTGCTTGGGTTGTCTTCGATCCAGCAACCACGAGCAAAATGATTGCTGGGCAGCAAAAGAGTGTGGCACTGATAACTGCAAGTTAAAACACCATCCCTTGATTCACGTTCCAACCGAAGGACCCATCCTCCATCACTACAGTGGGTCCAAGGTTTACTACCAAATAGTGCCCGTGACTCTTAGGAACGGACACATAAAGGTAAAGACGTTCGCGCTGCTAGACATCGGATCCTCGTCAACGCTCATGGAGCAGACATTAGCGAACCGATTGAAACTAAAGGGAGAAACTGACCCTCTCACTCTCACGTGGACACAGAACCTTTCGGTAACAGAATCCGACAGCAAGCGCGTCCAATGTAGAATCAAGGGGGAGATGGAAAATAAAGAGTACCCGTTACAAACAATTAGAACAGTGAACAAGCTAAAACTTCCGACTCAGTCGATAGACTTTGCTGCCATGAAGACAAAATATTCTCATCTCAGGGGTATAAACGTAACATCCTACGACGATGCACATCCCACTATCTTGATAGGGCTAAAAAACAGCCACCTCATGATACCATTAAAACACAGATACGGGAAAAACAAAGAACCCATGGCGGTCAAGACAAAGCTAGGCTGGGCAGTCTTTGGAATAGAGCATGTTAGCTACAGCAAAGACCCATCATTCAAAACAGAAGCCACATTTAGCAAGAATAGTGCGTTCTTCTGCTCGACTGTCACCCAGTCCGACGTAAAACCAGCAGAAAACGACTTAACCACTGTCTCCGGTGAGTCGTTGCCACGGAAAGCAGAAACCGCTAGCCCCAACGCAAAACAAAAGCTACGAGCGAGCTACGCGAAAGCTTCGTACAAGTGCACCCCAGATATTAATAAGCGAGACACCAAGAAGATTCGCAATCAGAATGTTACGAACAGCACCGAAAGAAAGACTAAGGTTTTAGTCGACGCACTGCAATTTGCGTCAGACCAAAAAGTAGGCGTCGGAAATCTTCCTGCACCAGCATCCGACTCGCTACATTCATCGACAACCTTCGATGTACCGACCAACAAACCTCTCTCGTCGAAAAGGACTAACCTAGATGCGCTACCTGAGCCTGGAACCTTTTCTATCGAAAACGTGGACACACTTCCCGACTCGGAGAAAATAGAAAAGATAAGCTCGTCGGTGGTTGGGCAATCGAAGCGACAGATTGACCACGAAATACTTGAAAGTAACTCAAATGTATGCAGCGCAGGTGATCTGCCTACTGAAAAATGTAGAAAAAAGATCACCCCATGGAACTGGGCCCACAAATTATTGATGATCACATTCCTGTTCGTCGGAGCAGCTTCCGTTGCCAGCTACAATATAAATCCAGTAGACAACGGCGGCATCCTCTTCAACCACCTTGGGACGTGTTTAATCCGACGGGGCATCACGACCAGGCGGATTCCGACAGATATCAACCCAAGAGCCGACAGGGCAAACATTCACCAAATGCGATTCGATCTGCATGCGCTAATTTCCGACACGCATCAACACTTACACCACGGTCTGCAACACGCCGCGGCCATGGTATATGAGCAAAGTAAGGCTATAGAAAGAGAGATCCAATTCACCACCCGAACCAAACGAAACGTAGGGGGAGTCCTAGGGTTTCTAAAAGATATGTTAGTAGGAGGCGACGACGTACAGCAAGAACTCGAGAAGATGCAATCGATGGAAGAGCTCAAGTACAAACAAATATTAAGTTCCCTTAGCACGGTAAACGAGAAATCTAAAGAAATAGAACAAGAATTCAAAAGTAAAAGTAGAGACCTAGTTCATCAGATAGCCGGTGCAAATTCAGAACAGAAACAACTCCTGGCAAGAATGCGTATAATGGAGCTTACACTGATAGCACATGAAGCGATGGATAACATAGCAAGGAAATACAGCATGTTAAGAATGGAACCTATTCCACCTAACGAACTAGATAGGCTGCTTCAACAAATAGAGACGGAGCTACCGGAAAACATAACGGTAGTTAAGAGTGACCCTTCGTTACACGTACAGTACGAGGAGGAAAAGATCAGTATAATATTAACCACGTCGCTAGTAGAAACAACCCCATACGAGCTGTTCCAGACGTACCCCGTACCGGATAAAGAAAAATATACAATAATAACACTGGCGGAAAGTAAGATAGCCGCCAACGATTACGGAGAGCATTTTTACCCCACAAATTTACGTGAATTGAACAAAACCCATTTCCTAGTTAGTCACCCTGTAATAGAAAAACAACCTGATTGCTTATCAGAAAAATTATTCACCAACAAGTCGAACGACCTTTGCCAGATGGAAAGCCTCGGTAAACCCTACACCAAAATTATCCATATGAAAGAGGCAAACTCAGTTTTATATTACACTGATAACCTGAGCAGCATCAACCTTACATGCAAGAAAGAAAACATAAAATTAGAGTATTACGCGGCCACAGTAGAACTCGAAAGCAATTGTATAATTAAGTCGACCGATCAAGAGATAAAAGCCGATATTTCTTTCCAAAACAAGGTAAAAACCTACTTCCGAAAACACGAGGTGTCTGACAAAAACGGATCTAGTAAGGAAATGGGAACAGACTTGAACCAAATCATTCTAATAGTTTCAATAACGGCCGTCCTCGTCAGCATAATGATAGCATGCGGGACATATTACTGGGTAAAAGGGAAAACGAGTGAGGCTTCTAGCAGCAAAGTAGAAATAGAAATGCACGTTAATCTACCGCACCTCCCGCCGAAATATAAATAATATAGCCTGGAGCATAAAGAAATCGTACGTCGCGCCTAAAAAGTGAGTAATCCACCGAGTTGAATTACTAGGGGGAGTATGTTACTGCACGAGCAGAACGGGCGCGACCCACAACGGCCACAACGA
>NW_026455403.1:0-4285 GCF_943734635.1 Anopheles cruzii | reverse complement strand
GGCCCTTCCTTCGCGGGGTCTGTTTGCTGGAGGTGTCCGAAGCAACATTGGTGGCTCCAGAGAGGATTCTAACTCCTCATTAATCAGAAAATAGAGATCTTCTAGACAGTAGGGGTAGAATAGGAGAGAAGAAACTCCCCCTCAATCCACACACGAGGCTGTGAACCAGCAGACCTCTGAGAACTCTTCCAGCGAACCAGCTGAAGAGGGTCCAAAGGGCAGGGAACCACGGTTCCAGTAGAATAGTCTACACGTAATACGACCCTTTTTTCATTCCCTTCTAACTGAATTTAGAAACAAGGGTTTGAGCAAAATGTCGAAAGTTAGGAGATCATCACGGTTTTTCGTAGAGAACAAAGTTGGAAACTGTCGCCTGTGCGACAAGCCCGATACCAAGGGCAAGCACATGACCCAATGCGATGAATGCGATAGATGGTTCCACCTGACCTGCGCAAAACTAAACAGTATGCCAACAGACGAGGAAGAATTTCTTTGCCTTAAGTGTAAAAAGGACAAAACTGACTGGGCACAAGCACCACAAGCACAAGCACCAACTGCAAACACTTCCAACAGTAACACTTCCTCAGGCAACACTGACCCCACAATGATGGCATTGATAGAAGCAATGCGAGAAAGTAACATGTTCAACCACCAGCACCATAAGAGAATGTCGCTTAGTGACCTGCCCTATTTTGATGGCAAAGCTAGGGAGTGGCCCAAATTCAAACAAGCTTACGAGCAAACCAATCGAGACGCGGGATTCAATGATCTTGAAAATTTGAACCGTCTGCAGAAACATCTAAAAGGCAGTGCGGAACGAAGCGTTAGGCCACTTTTCTTAGACCCAGCAAATGTGGGTCTAATCATGGCTCGATTGGAAGAGCAATTTGGACGATCGGAACAGGTTTACCAAGAACTACTCAGAGAGGTAACTAGAGCCCGCGCCGATCACGACCACATTCCAGAACTAAGCGACGCGCTGGAAAATTTGGTGACAAACGTCCTTGCAATGAACAAACAGGAGTATCTGTACGACCACCGATTAATCACGGAACTCGTGAGCAAACTCCCAGTTGACAAACAGGTCAAATGGATGGAATACAAGCGCGTAATTGAGCGGGATACAATGGCTACGATAAAACATTTCAACGAGTGGCTGGCCCCTATTGCCAGTAACATTAGGCTACTACCCAAATCAGTAGACCGAAGACCAGTTAATCTGCACACAGCTCCTCCAGACAAAAAGTACGAACGCAACGACAAAAATAGGCCAAAGTCTTCGCCGACTTGCCCTAGTTGTAATGGTCCGCACAGTTTACTAAACTGTGAACGGTTTAGAAAAAAGACTCCCAAAGAGCGATACGAGATCGCTAGAAACTGTTATATGTGCTTGGGTTGTCTTCGATCCAGCAACCACGAGCAAAATGATTGCTGGGCAGCAAAAGAGTGTGGCACTGATAACTGCAAGTTAAAACACCATCCCTTGATTCACGTTCCAACCGAAGGACCCATCCTCCATCACTACAGTGGGTCCAAGGTTTACTACCAAATAGTGCCCGTGACTCTTAGGAACGGACACATAAAGGTAAAGACGTTCGCGCTGCTAGACATCGGATCCTCGTCAACGCTCATGGAGCAGACATTAGCGAACCGATTGAAACTAAAGGGAGAAACTGACCCTCTCACTCTCACGTGGACACAGAACCTTTCGGTAACAGAATCCGACAGCAAGCGCGTCCAATGTAGAATCAAGGGGGAGATGGAAAATAAAGAGTACCCGTTACAAACAATTAGAACAGTGAACAAGCTAAAACTTCCGACTCAGTCGATAGACTTTGCTGCCATGAAGACAAAATATTCTCATCTCAGGGGTATAAACGTAACATCCTACGACGATGCACATCCCACTATCTTGATAGGGCTAAAAAACAGCCACCTCATGATACCATTAAAACACAGATACGGGAAAAACAAAGAACCCATGGCGGTCAAGACAAAGCTAGGCTGGGCAGTCTTTGGAATAGAGCATGTTAGCTACAGCAAAGACCCATCATTCAAAACAGAAGCCACATTTAGCAAGAATAGTGCGTTCTTCTGCTCGACTGTCACCCAGTCCGACGTAAAACCAGCAGAAAACGACTTAACCACTGTCTCCGGTGAGTCGTTGCCACGGAAAGCAGAAACCGCTAGCCCCAACGCAAAACAAAAGCTACGAGCGAGCTACGCGAAAGCTTCGTACAAGTGCACCCCAGATATTAATAAGCGAGACACCAAGAAGATTCGCAATCAGAATGTTACGAACAGCACCGAAAGAAAGACTAAGGTTTTAGTCGACGCACTGCAATTTGCGTCAGACCAAAAAGTAGGCGTCGGAAATCTTCCTGCACCAGCATCCGACTCGCTACATTCATCGACAACCTTCGATGTACCGACCAACAAACCTCTCTCGTCGAAAAGGACTAACCTAGATGCGCTACCTGAGCCTGGAACCTTTTCTATCGAAAACGTGGACACACTTCCCGACTCGGAGAAAATAGAAAAGATAAGCTCGTCGGTGGTTGGGCAATCGAAGCGACAGATTGACCACGAAATACTTGAAAGTAACTCAAATGTATGCAGCGCAGGTGATCTGCCTACTGAAAAATGTAGAAAAAAGATCACCCCATGGAACTGGGCCCACAAATTATTGATGATCACATTCCTGTTCGTCGGAGCAGCTTCCGTTGCCAGCTACAATATAAATCCAGTAGACAACGGCGGCATCCTCTTCAACCACCTTGGGACGTGTTTAATCCGACGGGGCATCACGACCAGGCGGATTCCGACAGATATCAACCCAAGAGCCGACAGGGCAAACATTCACCAAATGCGATTCGATCTGCATGCGCTAATTTCCGACACGCATCAACACTTACACCACGGTCTGCAACACGCCGCGGCCATGGTATATGAGCAAAGTAAGGCTATAGAAAGAGAGATCCAATTCACCACCCGAACCAAACGAAACGTAGGGGGAGTCCTAGGGTTTCTAAAAGATATGTTAGTAGGAGGCGACGACGTACAGCAAGAACTCGAGAAGATGCAATCGATGGAAGAGCTCAAGTACAAACAAATATTAAGTTCCCTTAGCACGGTAAACGAGAAATCTAAAGAAATAGAACAAGAATTCAAAAGTAAAAGTAGAGACCTAGTTCATCAGATAGCCGGTGCAAATTCAGAACAGAAACAACTCCTGGCAAGAATGCGTATAATGGAGCTTACACTGATAGCACATGAAGCGATGGATAACATAGCAAGGAAATACAGCATGTTAAGAATGGAACCTATTCCACCTAACGAACTAGATAGGCTGCTTCAACAAATAGAGACGGAGCTACCGGAAAACATAACGGTAGTTAAGAGTGACCCTTCGTTACACGTACAGTACGAGGAGGAAAAGATCAGTATAATATTAACCACGTCGCTAGTAGAAACAACCCCATACGAGCTGTTCCAGACGTACCCCGTACCGGATAAAGAAAAATATACAATAATAACACTGGCGGAAAGTAAGATAGCCGCCAACGATTACGGAGAGCATTTTTACCCCACAAATTTACGTGAATTGAACAAAACCCATTTCCTAGTTAGTCACCCTGTAATAGAAAAACAACCTGATTGCTTATCAGAAAAATTATTCACCAACAAGTCGAACGACCTTTGCCAGATGGAAAGCCTCGGTAAACCCTACACCAAAATTATCCATATGAAAGAGGCAAACTCAGTTTTATATTACACTGATAACCTGAGCAGCATCAACCTTACATGCAAGAAAGAAAACATAAAATTAGAGTATTACGCGGCCACAGTAGAACTCGAAAGCAATTGTATAATTAAGTCGACCGATCAAGAGATAAAAGCCGATATTTCTTTCCAAAACAAGGTAAAAACCTACTTCCGAAAACACGAGGTGTCTGACAAAAACGGATCTAGTAAGGAAATGGGAACAGACTTGAACCAAATCATTCTAATAGTTTCAATAACGGCCGTCCTCGTCAGCATAATGATAGCATGCGGGACATATTACTGGGTAAAAGGGAAAACGAGTGAGGCTTCTAGCAGCAAAGTAGAAATAGAAATGCACGTTAATCTACCGCACCTCCCGCCGAAATATAAATAATATAGCCTGGAGCATAAAGAAATCGTACGTCGCGCCTAAAAAGTGAGTAATCCACCGAGTTGAATTACTAGGGGGAGTATGTTACTGCACGAGCAGAACGGGCGCGACCCACAACGGCCACAACGA
>NW_026455402.1:0-4291 GCF_943734635.1 Anopheles cruzii | reverse complement strand
AATGAAGTTTGGTCGCTTGGAACTTGGTTTTGCTTTCCTTCCTTCGTTCCCTGTTCGCTTTCGCAAGGAACGGAATGGAATGGCTCTGTTTCGGGCGCCGGCGACGTTCCAGGCGTAATGGAGGTGGCCGCGCGAATCGAGTCCATCGGAGCGGATCGGGAAAAAAAGCCACCTAGCCGGGACTAGGTTTGCGCGTGTTCGGTGCCAATCGGTGGCGACTAACTAACCCCCGTTTCCTCCGGACCGGCAGGGTGGCAGGTGGAAACAGGTGAGGGGTCAAGGGGTCGAGATATGCTGCGAAATGCGGACAACTTACCGGCCCGTTTTTCTGCTTCATTAATTGCTATGTCCTCGAGGATCGTCGGCTCGGAGCGGCCTTTCTGGTTCACGCTGTACGCTATCAGGTGCATGGTCGGGGTGTAGGAGTCGCCGGGGCTGAGCTCTGGAAAAAAAACAACGCAAAACGGAAGAGGCGATCAGGTCAAGCGCGGTCAAGCGAGAACCGGCTGACCTCGCCCGGTGTAGGAAGCAAACGAATGCACGGTTCAGCAGGGTCCTTTCTTTTCGGGGTTGCGGGCCGGGAGTCTGAGCAATGTTCTCACTTAAAACATCGGATACCCAAGGATTTGGGAGCTGTTTTGCCCCACTTCCACCCCAAAGGCAACGCAAAGTCTATGAACCCGATCGGAATCGTGTTAGGAACGGGTTTACAGCCGTTCAGTAATTAGCGGTAAGGCGGAGAGGGGGCGGGGGTGTACTCACCGGTGAGGTCGATGCGGAAGAGCGGCACATCGTTAAGGGCACTTGTGATGTTGAGGCGCAATTTGCGCGTCCGCGAGTCGTAGGCTTCGAGGAAGAAGTGCTGCGGCAGGCCGCCATCGTAGCCGGCGACGCACTCGAGCTCCATCATGGTGGGTAGCTCGGGCAGGCCGCCGGGTGGTGGGCCGGCCATCGACCCGAGGCCACCGCCCGCCGCCGGTTGGTCGATGAAGTGATGGTGATGGTGGTGGCCACCACCGTACGACGACGCACTGAACCCGACTCCGCCGGATCGGATCGCTTTCGATCTCAGTTGCGCTGCACTGGCCGCCGCGGCCGCCGCGTCCCCGTTGGGGTGATAATTATTTCCTCCGCCCCCGGCCCCCGGGTTGCGTTGCAGTTGATTGCGACCTCCTGCGCTGGCACCGCTTGGCGTCGCATCGACACCGCCGCCGCCGCTGCAAAGGGGGTGACTATTATTTAATTTATTTCATTTTCTAGACTTTCATCAAATCCTGCCGGCCACCCGCTACTCACCGATGGGTGGCGGACGCGTGGCGACGCGTCCGGGTGGCCGCGGGCCGCCCTTCCGCGGCCTCCAAAGCCAGCATGTCGCTCGCCGAAGCACTCTCGCCGAGCAGGATGGCCGTGGCGGTGTTGAGCAAGCTGGCGGACCGCTCACTGGACGCGGTTCCGGGGGCTCCTTCGGCCGTCAGTCGCACCAACCCATCGTCCCCGGGGCCGGTGCTGCGGTTTCGCTGACGTTTCGTGGCCCCGGACGATGCCGGGCCGGGATTTTTCTGATTAAATTTTGTTACATTCGGCCGCCGAAGGCCCGGACCGGGCACGTTCCGATCTTTAACGAATTGTGGTCCAATGTAATTAGTGTCCGGGGCCCGGGGCTGCCCGCCGCCGGCGTAGTACGAGTAGTAGGTGGTGCCCGCTGACGCTGCGGAACCGTTCGGCGGCCCGTGCGCCACCGACGCCGGCAGCAGGAGGGTCGAGTACGGTCTCAGCGTGCAGTTGCGCAACGGGGCGGGTTTGGCTGTGCCGGGGGGAGAGAAACAAGAGTGAGGACATCGTCCGGTTTGGGAATCGAGATGCGAGATGCTGATGTCGGCAGTCAGCATTATCGGAAGGCCGCTGACGCCCACCCACAGCCCACCTAAGAATCTCTGCAGGGTCATTTTTTGCCCCGGGGGGTGGCCCACACTGAATTTGCGGTGGCAGACCCCGGGCCGTTGGCAGGGACTGTCAATCAACGGCCGGCCTGTGTTCGACTAATGAAGAAACGTGACAGAAACATTTCCGCATTTCTGGTGATGGCGTTCCTTTTTTTTGGGGCTTTTCTTTTCGGTGTGGCTGATTCACAAATTGCCATCATCCTGGGTGACAGGATAGTGGACCAGGGCCATCGCTACAATCGGAAGCGGTTTTATGCCCTGGCATCGGGCGTTCAATGTTTGTACTCAACGTGGACGTTCGGGAACGTATGATGGAAAAACTCGGACCCTGTCATCTGGAGAATGATGATTTCCAAAATCGGGATCAATGATTGCATCCGAATCGGGGAGTTAACGCTATCCTAAGATTAGGCAATGAGTTCAAATTTGACAGCTCCCGCTTGTTCTCGCTTAGGTTTGGAATGTTTACTCGTGAGGCAAGAGTTTTTCTTGCATTTCATGTGGGGAACGATCACGACTTCGATATGACTGGAACAAAATAACTAATAATGATCTTCAACACGGGAAAACAAATGAGAAATGAAGGAATTGGTACTAAAAAATTCTTCGACTCGTCTCAGATCGTAAAGTTTTGATCAACGGTTTAAAAAATAGACGTGTCTTGAGATGAATGTTTCCGTCTTGTGAACGAAACCTTCGCCAAACCTCTGCTTAAGTATCTTTAATGTTACGATCAACAATTGGGATACCGATTTTGGGGATACGCAAGAGGACAATTAAATCTTTAAGGCCTCCCCACACTGACTGCGAAACTTGACGTGCGGTGATAGCAACTAGCATTGATCTGAAATTATCATCGGCAGATGTAGCCCACGAAACATTGAGGCGGAAGATAGCTAAAGCGAAACCAACGTCATAAATAAATCGCTAAATCAGTAATATCGTTGAAATAGTGGGTATCTGGCTTGGAAAGCCCTTTAGAAAGCCCTATACACTCAAACAGGTAGTTTTAGCTGTCCCGTTTGGACCAAAAAGACCAACAATCTCTCCTTTTGCTAACTAAAGTGATACATTGCTTGATGTCACTCTCTTACTGTACGACTTCGAAGCACTATTTATTTGTAATCTATCAATTATATACTCTGTCTTGTGTTCCAAGTTAATTTTGTTTGCAACATTGCAGTTGCTGGTAGAAGCCACCAAAACCAGAAAGAATTGGGGTACTTCATAAACACCGGAACCCCGGTCGAAGTTGTAGGAAAAAATATATTCCGCGGCACCGCCGGGATCTTACCTGCCGGGACGACCTGGAACAGACACGGCTCCAGCTGCTTGCCGATGGAGTTCTTCGCCCAGCACGCCAACGTACCGTACTCCCGTTCGCTTTTGGGCGTGTAGAGCAGCTCGTAGATTGTTTCTGTAAAGCGGAAGCAATAGAACGGACGAGCGTGAACGTGACTCGATTGCCGGCTTCAGATTGTTACGATTATCGACTAAGAAGATGCCGCACAATCGCAGTGATCGCCGCGCCGTGTGGTTGGCTCATTGCGACTTACCTGAGTTGTCCTCGTCTGCGTCGTAGCGTGACTGGGTGATGCCACCGTCGGCCGAGTGGAAGTCCTGGAGCAGATTGAACTGGCCGCTGGCCACCTCGAACCGCTCGCCACTGTTGGAGAAGTTCCAATCAAACGACACGTCCAGCGGATCGGCCGCTACGTGACACGGCACCGGCACGGTTTCGTCCAGCGATGCACCAACGATCATGATACTGTTTGATATGCAAACCGGAGCAACTGCGGAAAGGAGGGGGGGTGGAGGGGGTTGAAAATGACTAAATGACTCCGGGAGACTCCGTGCACTTCCGCCCGATGGCGCTGACTTCACGCTCTCTGTGCCATAAATTTAATTTATTCATTTTTATTCATACACCGACTCTGGCCTGGGCACAGATGCGGAACTTGGGGGTACTTCGGCAAGGATAACAGCAGAGTGGCGTTTCTTCGGCATGGCCCCCGGTGACAAAAAAGACTCGTTCGCAGAGTGTGTGTGTGTGTGTTGAAGTGAATTTTACGATTATGAATAACACCCGCCGGGGGAGTTGCGTTTGCGGCCGAGGTCCACCCGACCCGGTGACGGTGAGTTGTTTTTCAGTCACCCCACCCATCCTCAAAGACATCTTCGGTTTCGGTGGTGGTGCGTGCCACGGGTTGCCAGGCTTTCCGAAAAAAGCCCGACCGAAAAGTGCTGTTGCTACCGAAGAACTGCCGGTCTGCTCGAGAGGCCCGACCGCGGCCTCCTTTCCGGCAGCTCCCGTTCCGTGACGACGGAAAAAGAGGCCACAAAAAAAA
>NW_026455401.1:0-4293 GCF_943734635.1 Anopheles cruzii | reverse complement strand
ACCCTTCAACGGGCATGTCTCGTGCTTCTCGTGCAGATTGTGGCCGCCGAGCAGTTGTTGAAATCTGAGCAGATTATCTTCATCCCTTTGCGCCGAGCTCCAGACCCCGAGAGCCCCCCCATTCGCCCATGATTAATAGTGATTGAATACAAAAATCTGCCATCTTCAATAAAAAGGCGATTAATTCGATACAACAACGCTTGCGCTCGCGCGCCCGCGTACTCGCGCGTAGATCAGCTTTCCGCTCGCTGCGCCGGAGATTGATAAGTCCTGCACGATCGCGGGACAGATTCTAGCTTCCTCAGCTTCGCGCAGGCTCCGGACCGGATCGAATCACGGTGTGCACGCGGTGCGAACGCTTGACGCATGCAGCAACCGAGAGGGCCGACAGCTGAGGTGCCTCCGTCCGGTGGTGGTGGTGCCGGGATCGCGGCGTATCTTATCCGTTTGACTTCGAATAAATATGATACGCGCATAATAAAACAATAATTAATATGGATAAATATTTTGTATTAATTCTGCCGCGCTGCACTCCGCGAGCTGCGTTGGCGCACCGATCGCCGGCCGGGCGTCCCGGACGGTCGGACTTAAAACAAGGCGCCCTTCGCCAGACCTTGTGCAGACGTCGGCTGGAAATTGTAAACCTGTCTAACAAATCAAACTACTGTTTCCACGCCGGGTTTGCGGCGCGTTGCGTGGACGTTGCGATTGAACTTGATTGGCGCGGCGTGGCGAGGCGCGCTGCTTCCGCTGCGCCTCCTTCCGATCGATCGGGCGTGGGCCTCGAAGGGTGGCTCTGGCTCATGTTTGCCGTCAGCCGCAGAACGACCGAACCCGGGATCGCGAACGGGACGGGGGCACAAGGAACGCAACCTCGCTCCCGTCGCTTCCCGATCGATCATACTAAAGAGGCGACTTTGGCTAAATAAATACTCGCGGCGCAGCAAATCCTTCAAGCCACGGACACGGCGCACGGAACGGGACAAAAGGGAGTCGCGGTGCGCCCGCATTAATGTCATACGCTTGATGCGATGTAATTCAATTATCAGTAAGCTGATTTGTGTTGCGTTTCAGCTCAACGCGTCAAGGGCTCGTCGAGATTTATGTTGCGCCGCGGCGCAGGAAAACCGGAACCGTCTACGGTCGCCGGTTAACGGTAGTGGCCGCAGGGATTTGCGTTGTAACTCCCGACGACGCGCAATCGTACTGATAAATGCGGGGCTGCCGATGGCCGCCGTTTATCTTCTCCGGCCCCGGGGGTGTGTTAAGCATCGTTTGAGATAAGCGAGTCACAGCTGTTATGAGAGCCGCCAATCGGCGCCGCGTCGCGCACTAATTGTCCACCGGGCCCCTCGCCAAGAGGCTAGCATTTTGGCATAGGAAAGTAAGAATTTTGCAACGGGTGACTTCAACGCGGCCGATGCGGAAGAAACGAACCAGGGCTCGATTTGATCGATTCCGGAGCATAGGGCACCGGCCGTGCACGGCAGCGACGGGTGCGCAAAATTTATGCGCTCGCCACGCTCGATAAAACCGAACCGGTATTTAGTCGGCCACCGGCCAGCCGGCCGTCGCGGACCGGTCACCGTGGTGCACATTATTTATTTCTTTTTCCCCGCTCACTCGGCCGCGGACTCCGTCCCGTGCAGCACTGAAAATTGGACTCATTGGCGCATTAAATAACCGTCGGCGACGTCGTCGGTCGGTCGAAGGAAAAAAAAAACCACGCCAGCACCAAATCTCTCGGGAACGCACCCGACGGTCCGTTTCGCGCAATATCAGTACTGCACGTTTGGCGGGGGTCCTCGGGCTTGTTAGCCCGCGTGTGACAGATTTGTTCACCGGGTGACGCCAAGAAGTGAAAGTTGACATTCCATTCGCCGGGAGCGCGGTGCGCAAATGCGTTGCACTTTCTGGCCCGCCTTGAGAACCTTGCCCTGGGAGGAAATATGAGCGGCCCCCGGCATCCGCGGACGGGGCGAAACTCGAGAGCGCTTCTGTGCGAACGGTGTGGTTTCGCTTGAAGGCAAATGGATCGATCCGAAGCTCCCTAGATGGTGTCGGCCGGCCATCCGTCCGTTCGCAGCTGTTGACAGTCGTCACTTTCGGTTGTCCGGCGGTCCGGCGCGGGCCCATCATCTGTCATTTGCGCCCTAAGAACACTCGCTGACCATCTCGAGCGGGTCTCAAGTGCCGCCGCCGTAAGCAGCACGCTGCGGACATCGTCTCGCGGACCGGATGGGTGCTGACCGGGGCGAGGCAGCAAAGGCGAGCAAGCCGATACGCAACAGGCAGACGCGACGACAACTTGAACCTCGCCCGGCCCCGGTCCGCGCCCACTGCGACAGTTCGACGAGATGTCTAGACGACCGCCGTCGTCGACCATCGCTGAGGAACAAACAGGAGGAGAAGGGTGCCCGTGCCGTGTAGTACAAGATTAATTTTAATATTTTCACTAAATGACAGACGGGCGCACGGTGGCGGCCGACGCCGGCCGTTCTGAGGTTGCGCGAGCGCGTGCAGATTGCGTATTCGGTGGATTTTCACGTTCTCACCGCTCGTGCGGCCGGCAGTTGACATTCATGGGCCTCATCGCTGTCATGTTTTGCGTGTGCCGCGCGCGGCAACCAACAAGCCCCGGCGAGCTGGTCATCGGTCATCGGTGGGACGCGATGTGCGCGATCGTCGCTTTGCGATAGGGAACCGCCCGGCCGTGTTACGCCAAGAATCTGTGCGGTTTCTACTCGTGCGCCCTCAGAAGGGACCTCGACGAGGGGCGCAAAAGTTCGGTTAACAATTACCCGAGAATTGACGGCGATCGCTGGCAGCGAGAGCGAGAGCGCGAGAGAATCCTTTCGGCAACATTCCACGACGGGATAGTTTGCTGAAGATGGGCCACGCCGATGGCGTAGTTGGACCGCGGAGCCGTAGTACATAAAAGGGAGCCTCAAATTTCATGTGAAAAATGCCGCCAAAATGGGCCCGATAATCACGTCGCTATGCAGAATATGACATCGCTATTCCGGGCCAACGGAATATGGTCGAACTTCGTGGAAAACTCTCTCGGGACGTTCCTTCAGCTGCATGACAGTGCGTCCCCGGCTGGCAGGCGGTTTCCTGAAAACTCTTAATTAGAGCAATTATGATGTGTCCCGTTCTGGTGGCGGCCCAACTCGGCCCAGGCGAACATGAAACGCCGAACGCCGCGGAATGTTGATCAACGTGCTCGCTGCGCCGGGGGGGTTGACAAAACTGTGACGCTGCAATTTGGGCGCAGCGCACCGCAGAACTCATCCGCAAATCCTGGCGAACGCCCTAATGATGATGTAAAAAAGCGCCCAACTCAGGCGCCTTCAGGCGGCTCTGACATTTTCCGATATTATTCCGCGAAAAGCGATACTCCGCGCGACTGCCCTGGAAATGGACTGCGGTTGGTTCGTAATTCGAAAGTCTCGCGAGCGCGGTAATGATCATCGTTTGTCATAATTATTCCCATCAGGACGCTCGACGCTCCGGATGATGTTTATGATGTGTAAATTGCCCGATAAATAATGGGCCCTTCAATTGCGAGTTAATGCGAAGATGCGGGAGATGCTTCAACGAAACTCGAAGAACTCGATCGCCGGGATGTTGAATTTTAATTGTCAACATTTCGTTCCCGTTCGATCGACGGTCTGCTACAAGTGCACCCGATACATTTTCCTGGGCCAAAAAATAAACGCACGATAAGCCGCGAGGGGCCCCCAGTATCAGCTCAGTTGGAATGGCGAAAAAAAGGGACACGGGTCGATGATGTCCATAAAAAAGGGGGCGGCCAGTGGTGTCCCTTTTCGGGTCGAGTCCGGCTGGAATGGAATTAAATTAAACCACATTCATGCATTTCAATGCTCGCGAGAGGGTTTTTCGGGGCTCCGGGGGCTCGGTTTTAATTTGCGCGCCAGGCCTGGAGAACGGGAGTCCTGTTTTTCCGGTCACGGACCCATTCGGTCGCCAGATGGGTGCGCCTCTGGGTGACCCGAGTTCGAGTTGCTGTAATTGATTCGCTGCACCTTCGATGATCTTGAGGACGATCTTCGATCGATCGCACCCATCCTTAACATCCGGCACATGCATTAAAACATTGCCCGAATGGCGGCGAAACCAAGCTCAGTATTAAATCAGCCAAAGTCCGATGGCCGATCGTTCGTTCGTTTGCGAAAACTCCGGTAGCTTTCACTTTTCACTATCATCTAGGCCGGCCGGCCCTGGGGGGGCCACGTAACACCCGGAACAGAGCCGACCGGTGTCGACACC
>NW_026455400.1:0-4296 GCF_943734635.1 Anopheles cruzii | reverse complement strand
AGTAGGGGAAGGAACAGCAGCGAGAGGAGCACTAGCAGCAGCAGCAGCAGTCGTCCACGCTTGCTACGACGCTGCTTGATGAGATTAGGCCGCCATCAGCGGCAGCATCGGTCCTTGTTGCTGTCAGCCGTCGCCATCAACGTCGCCGTCGGCCATGTCGCAGGACGCGCTGGGGGACTGTTCCCGCTACATTCTGCAGGTACGTACGGGTGGACATAGCTTAAAGACCCTTTTTATGCTATTATCAATTTTAGAACTATCAACCCGTCTTGTTGTCCTCCGAAGAGATCTGGCCTTTGACACTTCCCAATCCCAATACGCGCTCTGTTTAGAAACATCCGGCATATCCGGTGCAGCCCGAGGATGTCCGGAGCGAATTGATGCGCCTCCATTAGTCCCCCCACGTGCGTCCGGCCGTCAATATACGGCGCGTGTGGCGCAATCGAGACAGAGAGAGGATAAACAATCATCAATCGCACCTCTTAACTATCTCCATCCTGCTGCTCCTCGCGTGTGGAGAACAATTCCCGGCGGCCGTGTTACGCTGTTGTTTGTTGACGTTTCGCTTGGCACTTGGCGCCCGTTATTTGGTCCGTGCCCCACCCCGGCCATTCACATAAATATTTGTTTGGTTTTGTTTTTTCGATCGTTCCGCGATTGTAGGGTTCTTCGGCGGCGGAGCAGTTGCGCCACCACCATAAACAAGTCCAGTTGCGGAAGGGTTGCGGAAGAGGGGATGGTTGGCGCGCACTAAAGCATGCCGTCATTAATATTGTGTACCCCCCTTTTTCGTTCTCGGCGCGCCGCCTTCCTGGGTGGTGAAATTCCGTTCTCAAATGAGTTATAACCGGCGCTCCGTATCGGGCCCCAAAAAGATCGGCCATTTTTCTCGGGGAAGGTACAGGGATGGCAGACAGGGTGGAGAAGGAACAGGTGGCACATACCGATGGTGTGGCCACCAAAGGGGCCAACTACTATTTATAGAGTCGTATACTATCGTCTACACACCTTCTTCCAGCACACAGCCCTGTGCGATACTAACAATCTTTAATCTAGAGTCTGACCCACGATGGACATCCGAGTTGAAATACACACAGGGCGATGTCGTCACCGGAGGCTACGGGTTGTCCCAGAAATAGACAGAATGCGCCGTAGTATAATAATGAGTCAATGTGACCAAAGGAACGTCCAAGACGCCGACTGGCCGACCGTCGGTATCGATCGGTTGCGAATCAATTCCCTTTCTCTTGGTTTAATCCTTCGTCACACTTATCATCCGTTGATCGACACGACATTCTGCCGGCTGTGAATGTGTTGCGAACTAGTGGCCGCAGCCGTGCTCAAGTTGCAGAACCTCCGGGTTCCACCGGCCGATCGTAAAATAGAGCACGGAAGGGTTCTTTGGCGGGGAGCTGATTCATCAAACGGAACACTCGGCCCTCGGTCAGCCTCGTCGCTCTCGGTGATGGTGATTTTTAATGCCTGACGTTGACGGGGGCCGACCGATGGGTGGGTGGCAGGAGCCGCGGGCCCCACAAGAAGCCACCCGGTCGTATTGTAAAAGGTCAAGATCGTAAAAAAGACCCAACACACACAGACACAGGACCATCCACCATCATTTGGTGGTCCGTTTGCGTCTTTCGACGGTTGGCCTTGAATCGCGTGGCCCTCACCACCACCTCCCCTCGAGTCGGTTTGGCGTGCTCGGTGGATATGTACTACTTACAGCGAACGCTAAACCACAAACGACCGACCAACCGACCCCACTACCGCCGCGTCCCAGGTGTTGGCACGGGGACACAGATAAGATAGCGTCGCCCGGTGAAATAGCCCGGCGCTCAGTGGCTCGGTAGTGTGACATTTCCTCGCCGGCCGAGCGATGAGAGTACTACGGCCATATCGCGCCGGATCCGCGTTGTGTGGTCCATTCGACTATTTACTAGCGGGCATAAGCAACGGCGGTAGGGTACTATGGCCAACCGGGTCCAATCAAATAGGTCCAGCCTTCCACCACTCGAATGCTGCCCAACCCGAGTGCTACTAGGCTGTTCAATAAGTTCGGAGTATGGTCTTCAGTATGGTCTCCCTGAACATCAATACACTTGATCCAACGAGACTCCAATTTATAAATTCCATCTCTGAAGTGAGAAACTAGAAGGGGTTCAAAATACACTTCCGCAGCTGTTATGGCGTCATCGTTTGATGAAAAACGCTTTCCACTCATGATTTTTTTAAGGTCTGGAAACAGATGGAATTCGCCAGGGGTCAAATCTGGTGAATACGGTAGATGTTCCAACAATTCGAACTTTATTTCGTGGATTTTTGCCATTTTCAAAATGCTCTTGTGCCAATTGCTCTTGTGCATTGAAAAAAAAAAGGATTTTTTTTTGCAAACCTAAAGTAGGTCTAAAGAGTTACAACAATAATCAAAATTTATTGTTTTACCAATTTGCAAGTAATCCGCTAACAAAATTCTATTCGCATCCCACAAAACTGACGCTATCACCTTCTTGGTTCGATTTGTGGACACGAATTCGTTTCGGAGCCGAAGAACAAGGTTCACACCACTCTTTAGCCTCTTGTTTTGATTCAGGATCATTGTGATAAACCCACGTCTCATCCATAGTGATGAATCGACGCACAAAATTCAATTTATCCTGTCGAAAACGCTCGAAATGTTGTCGGAAAAGTTAAATTCGAATGCGTTTGGGTTCCATTTTTAGCGAATGCGGCCCATTTAAATACGGTAACCCATCTTTCTACTGTATTAATTGAGGCGAAGAATCCTTATATACTTTCAACATTCGTTCATAAATTTCTTTTACTTTTAAACCTTCCAAAAATAAAAATTCAATCACTGCACGGTACTTGATTTTGTCGGTTGTAAAATATACTGTGACACATCGATACTAAATGGCTTGTAAACAAAGATTGAAGCGACAGATTGAAATGAAACTTCACGTACGTTCATATGAAGAGTGTACCAATATAACAAAAAATAGGTTCGCAGTAGCGCCCTATATTATCGCGCCTTCGAACTTATTGAACAGCCTAATATCATGCATTGTGCTCGAGCTCTCCTCGAGTGACGCCTCCACATAACCTGGGAGCCTTTCGTTTTGCGCTTTTCACGTCTCCGGCGTCTAGCACCGTCTGTGGCGTCCTTTCTTGAGGCGCTAAAAATAGGACATCATTAGAACCCGGCGGTGCCGGTGCCGGTGCACTCATTGCAAGCAACGGCGCAGAGCTGACGTCACGGCGGCGATAAGAAAGTTCTTTCTCCATTTCCTGCTCGCCGCCCGCTGTCAAGTTTCCGAACACCGGCACCGAACCACGGGGCGGTAACTCGTTGGTCGGATGGTCGCCTACAGCCGTCGCGGGAAGACGTCAAACCAGGAGCAGGAGCGGTTGCATCAAGGATACACCGACCGTGTCTCTGAGAGGTCACGTCCCACGCTGGATCCGTCATCGTCACGCTCAATCTGACGACATTTGACAGCGGGCGGCGGCCTCGTGCTGTGCTCGGCCCACGACGGCGGCCGTTCTATTCTGCACCGGACCACCCGGCACCGGAAACGGGAACCGTCGAGAGTCGCTGCCTCGGAGAACTCGCTTGCCAAAGCGGGTTTGACTCCTTCGCTGGTGCCCTGTCCTTCGAAGACATTCGGTTTCCGTTGGGAACTGTTTGCCAAACAGACATAAAATCCAAATCTTATCGTACGGCGGGGCCGGGTCTCGCGTTTACTCTCTGCGTATCAGCACAGTGCATGGCCCGTTAGGATGCGGAACGGTACGCTGGAAGGGCCAATGCGCCCTTTCTGCTTTTTGTAGACGATGTGTTTCGATGTGTTCCGGTCGCTGTGTCCAGAACATCATCGTGGGGAACATGGGTTTATTTTAATATTGGCTGAAAATAGTAGCGCGCAACCTTCACGCTTCGATTGACCGCAGCCAGTACGGACGAGTGATTTCGCTAACTTCCTTCGTTGGTCGACTGTTTGACGCATTATTCGAGCACTCGAGTCTCTAGGGCCCTCCCCTCCCGGAGCTCCTAGTAAGCCAGCTTCAGAATCGATCCCGATCCCGGGCTGTGATTCAGCCCGAGCTCGCCATTCTATTCTGCCACTCCGGTCGATCCGGTTGTGGAGCATTAATCGTTTATTACCCCATATTACTCAACACCGATTAAAGTGGTCCAATGACGACGCACACGAGAGATCAGTCCCTCAGAACAACTCCAGAAGCGACACGTGTAATAAGTTTGACAATATCCTTTATTTAAATAACCTTCGTCTT
>NW_026455399.1:0-4297 GCF_943734635.1 Anopheles cruzii | reverse complement strand
GGAGCCCGGGCCGAATTTGGTGCACAAGAATCATCAAGATTCGGGGGGAGGGAAAAATTATTCCAGAACTTGCCAGTAAATATATGACCATTCTGGCACGTCGTCGAAGCGCTAGGGCCGCCGTGCGGAGAAAAGAAAGATCGTCTCCGTCCTCCGTGTGCGGGGAAAAAGCTAGATGAATGTTCGCCATTTCGGTTCCCTTTGCGTACGTTCCGTGCGAGTAGCGAGACCCATGCTCAGACCCCTTCGCTCATATGCATCAAAGAAAATCCTTCCTATTTATTATGTCAACTTGTACAGGGAATACGGAATTAGTTTGCTTCTCGGGTGCGTACGGAATTCGTTCCGTTCCACCGAGAAGGTGAATTCAAGACTCGAATTCGTTTCTCGAATTACTATTAGCCAACCCCCTGCGCTACGCATATCGATTCCAGCTGTGCCTTAAGCTTGACTGAGAAGGCATCCTATTTATCCTTTAATTGACCTGTGGCACCGGATAACGTGGCTTTCGGGCATCTTTGCACGAATTATGTTCCGGATTAAATAGCAACAGACGCGGGAGATTGAATTCGGGCGCAAGAATTGATTTTCAAATACATTTTTCCATCCTGCGGAGAATACTTTCATCCAATTCATTAATCGTGCGTCGTACTTTTGCTCTTTTTGCTCTCCTCTCTCTTAGCAACAAATTGATTTGTCCGTTTGTCCAATTGATCCTTCGCTTCGCTCGGAGCACGTGCCGGTGTCGAATTCACCGGAAACCCGGACGGTGAACCGAAGCACATTTCGATCCATCGATGGCACATGTTGTTAATCTGTAAAAAGAAAGTTAATTGGAAAGTTTAAAAATGTAAAAATGCAAATTCACCATGCCAGTGAGAGGTTGAAATGCAAAACGCGAATGCACCAAAAGGGGTCAAATGTAACCTGAAACCGGACTGAAGTGAGGACAAAAAAAGGTATGATTCGAACAAGGTGCACAACATGTGGAGGAAAAAGGGCTTTAAAAATAAAGAAAAACCCGCGGCGTTCACAGGTTCACTGTGAGGACGGAACGACAAACAATCGGTCGGCAGAATAAAATGGAAAAGCGCAAAGCGTTTGTGGTGCCAAATTTGATTTCCTTTTCAATTTAATCAACAACGAGCGTGGCGTACAGCATTTTGGGCCTCGGTTGTTTCCACACCCGGTACGGTTCCGGCACAATGCTCGGGGA
This sequence comes from Anopheles cruzii, assembly GCF_943734635.1. Classification (NCBI taxonomy): domain Eukaryota; kingdom Metazoa; phylum Arthropoda; class Insecta; order Diptera; family Culicidae; genus Anopheles; species Anopheles cruzii. Next base: position 3,081 of record NW_026455399.1, on the reverse strand, counting down.
AAGAAATTCATTAAAGAAGCGTTGTAATTCCGGGACAGGCAAATTGCACGAGGGCCAAACACTCCAGGCCGTCAGCGTTGGGCCCTCGTTTTCCCTGGGCAATAAAGTAGTGGCGGAGAGAGGAAAACATCAAACCCAACGGCGCAAAGTGTTCGCCCAAACAGGCCGCTACCGGATCACCGGGAACCGGTAACGACCCCGGTGCTGGCTGCCGATCTCCTGAGCACCCTTTAGCGATGCGCAATTAAGTGCGTTAACTAGTGCTCTTTGATGCGAGCGGAGCATTGTTGGGCGCATTGTTTTCATTACACGTGTTGCGGAGTGTTTTCCCGGTGGCCATTTCGCGCGCAGGATGGCAGCGTGAACGATAATTAAAAGCGACTCCTGGCGCGGTAACGATCACAAACCCAGCACGCCCGTCGATATTCCGGAATCATCCAAAAATGAACCGAATGTTGATACAGCAAAGTATTATCGATGTAAGTTCTCGCTTTAAGACCCCCTCTTTAATGGAGTCAGCTGTCGCACATAATTTCAACGGGCAATAAATTCCTGAACGCTTTTCCACGCTGATAATCCTTCACCTACACGAGCTCATTTTAAAATCGCCCATAACAAGTGTCCCCTTTCGGGGAAGCGGAAGCACCAAAAGGCCAGTGAAAAGGAATGAAAAATGTCGTTATTAATACTTAAACTTTGCCCAGCCCACCCAACCAAGGGCCAGATCTCGGTGTGACCACCACCACCGGTTGGTTCCTTCAAACACTTGCACACGCTCCGAGGGATGATCCGGCCCGAGGTCCGAGGAAACGGACGTATGTTGCAGCACCATTAAAAGCACTTAGTCAAAATCAATTGAGAAGTGTGCCGGCCCGAACGCCGAAGTGGCTCTTTATCATTTTGTCGGAAAATTAATTGAAACTATAGATCACTACAACCCCGGGGCCCGGACCAAGCGTGGGCGGCAACAAACCACACTTTTGGGCACCCTGCAACGAAATCTAGCGGCCGATCGATCGAAGAAGTCGATCGGTGAAAAAAGGAATGGCAAACTTTTACGCTAAAATTTATATGAACCACCGAGCGAGTGTTCCATAATCGACAGTCGGTGTCTCTGGTCAGCCTCTGGTGTGATGCACTGACATTCCGCAGCCCATAAAAAGAGGTCAAAATCGGTCTGGCGAAGAGAAATGGCGAAAGAAAAGGTGAGCAGCTCGCTAATCGTTCCGAGCCACCGGCAGGGTTGCCGTTGTCCCCATGAAGCTTCTATTCCCTGCTAGGGATTCGCGTAGATTGCGCACTGGCCTGACGAACAATTTGCAAAATGACTTTGCCGACAAAAACGGGGGAAAAAACAACCGAAAAAGCCAATCTCGAAACAGACCCGAACAGATGGCCCTTGGCCTTGGCAATAGAATGCTGCAGGAAATAATTAAAAATTTATAACCACCCGCCGCAGATTTGAGCGGACCGCCGGAAGTGTTTTTCGGATTCCTTTCCTTCCTGCCTTCCGCTAAATCAACTTCCGATTGACGACCCGCGTCTCTCGATGCGGCCTCGGATTAGCAAACAATTTTTCTATGGTCGCATTTGGAAATTATGTACGAGACCTTTAGCTTTAGCTATTGTTTCACCGGAACCGCTGGGCACTCTGCAAGAGACACTAAACTACGGAATTGGACTCTTCGGTCATGACAGAAAATTGGAATGCAACTGGCCTACCAACTACACACAATGCTAGAGTTTGGTTTGCGTCAACCGAAAGTTGTAAAAGCCTTTTTTCGGCGGCCGCAGCAGCAAGCAAATTAAGAATCCCGGAGGGCCAAAACTCGCCCGGCCCGGCTGAAATAATGCAGCAGCAAAGCAGGCGAAAAACGGATAAATCGCGACCACGCTCCATTGTCGCCAGTTCGGTTTCGGAACAGAAGTTCCCCGAACCCTCGCGCGGTTGAAAAGTTCTCCGGTCCGTCGGTTTCCGCGCCGACCGGATTGGACCGACGATTTCCCCCAACTTGTGGCGCAACTTTGGGCCCAACTCCTTTCGCGAACTATTCCCGGCGTGCTGTGCGCCCACTTTTCGCCTTTTAGGAATAATTAATGCAAGGGCCGTGCTTTTATCGATATTCTGCACTTTCAGAGATATTATCCTGCGCGCGGACCTCCTCCGAAGCGCGTCTAACAGTAAGAAACAAAGAACTGCCGGGAAAAGGGGACAAATAAATGAAAAGCCTCCAAACTTTCAGACGTATTCATGCCCGCTACAATGAACCGGAAAATTTAAAACCGCTTTTTCTGGTTTCGATGCCCGCGGCCGGGCGGTCCTGGCGTCCTTACCAACACCGTCACGACGATAGGCGGACGGACCCGCGGCACACGATCCTTCTGTCGCGAGCACAAATAAACAAAACCATTACCATAATCATAATAGAATGTCAAACAGCAGAAAGTGCGCATAAAGTGCGGTCGCGCTTTAGGGCCGCCCCGTCAACATCAGAGCGCCGGATTTGGAGTGCGGCGGACGCGGCATGATCCTTTCCGGCACAGCCAGGGTGCGGATTCGGACTTCGAGCTAGAGCTTAATTTTTTTAATCCTTCCAAGCTACGATGAAGATGCCTACCGGTCCGATTTGCCGCTCTAGGTGCACAGCTGCAGTCATTTTAAATTTTAATTTATTTCCTAATTAGCGTCCTAATAATGTTGGCAATGTTCGCCGATTCAAGAATGTGTCCCTCAACGGGAAAACATTTAGTCACAAGTTGAAACCATAGCAACCATAGGCTGCGCCTCGCAATGCAACAGCAAACTATTCGCGAGCAGAGTCCGATCGCCGCGTCGTTTCCGGTGAAACTATTCCGTTTGCTCCGAAATTCCGTGCAATGGCCGGCGTTAGAGGTGGACCAATAGGAAAACTTTGTCTATTTGTACGCTTGTATTAAATTAAACATTTGACGTCAATTACTCCGCAGTTCATTTTAATTGACACGTTGTATTCCAACTTTATTTATTCCATTCAACTTCCCCAATTCCCGCAGTCTTTCGAGCAAATCAGCTTAATAATTTTACAACTCATAAAGCAGCAT
>NW_026455398.1:0-4298 GCF_943734635.1 Anopheles cruzii | reverse complement strand
ATAAAGTGAAATTACAACCTGCGCCACACAGAGTCATGGGAAAAACTTACAACACCTGCTAATGCTTTTCTCCGATGGCTGCCGCAGGTGCCCGGCCAGCTTCCGTTGCGCTTTCATTCGGTCGGTAATCTAATTTTTTCGTACACCAATCAAAATTGCTACAAACAACGAACAACGTCGACGAGTGCCCAACGAGCGGGGTGTTGTTGCATGGATGGTGCGTGGCTGCGCTTTCGAATGTGTGAGACCCGAGGTTGAGCCTCGCTACATTCATTGTAGAGGCTCAGCCAAACACGCGCTTGAGCCGTCGGCGGCGCCTGGTGCGGACGGAAAAGGTGTCGATGGAAAATGCGGCGCGCGCGAGACATGTTTGGCTGATTGGTGGGAAAAAAGAACATCGGCGCCGGGGACTTTTCCCGAGGTGTTGCCGGTGGGAAAGGGGCCTTTTTGGGGCCGTTGAGGTTCAGAGAAAACACTTTCGCTGGCATGGTGCTTAGTGTTCAGGCCGCGATCGTTTCGATCTTGATATCACACGCGGTACGCACGCGGTGTCTATCGGCAGACGCATCAAGATCGCATGCCTTCCGAGTGAACTTTGGACAGAGCAGCGTGGCGCATCGTTACTTTTACTTTTGGGCGAACCAACAGATCTCGATCGCGGTTCACTTTGGGAAGCTGAGTTATCTAGGGGCCTGTAACATCTGTGAGCATTTGGTTCGAGCAATGTGGTCGATAGACCATTTGACCATCGATAGATTTGGCCTGACTGGTTAGGTTTAACCTTACGTTGCATTAGGGGCACACATGAAGTAAATTACGCCTAAATTGGTCTAGTGTCTAGACATTGATCACACAACATAATTGATTGATCATCCTTCCTCCTTCTATTGCTTGCCAAACGAAGCGATGCGATCTCTGGCAAAATGTGATTAAATCTATCGCTGACAGATCCGCTCGACCGAGAGCGTCGTTATCGTAAAAGCCAACGACCCCTGCTAATCCACTTGACCGACATGGCATGGCGGAGCAACCATCCTGGCAAAGGCCACCTATTTTCTACATCTTTGGAGCTTAGACCTCCAAAGGTTGATGATCGATTCGGGTGGGGTTAAATTAGGCAATGATCTGCTCGAAACGGGCTATAAGAGGGAAGATGCAATCGAACTTACTATAGCTGCCGCCTAGGCCACCCAATGGGTAGTGGTCGTGGATGCTGTGAAAATGTCCGGGGCGTAAACCCTAATCCGTCCGCGTATTTCCTCTCTTTCTTCCTTGCTCCGCTCGGTAAGTTTTAAATGCAACTAGAAATGGCTTCCATTTTCACGCTCGTTTTCGGTGGATGACGTCGTCTCGTCTCGGGACGACGGAGTCACGGATTAATGAGTCATCTGCGTCGTCGGGGTTCGGTTGATTCGGTTCTTTTTTGTTCGTTGTTGGGAGCCCACCGATTTATAGTTCCGAGGGAGATTTACGTTATCCGGTTGATTGGCCATAGTAATGGGAGTTTGAGTGCTTCTTGCTTTGCTGGAGCTCGCCCAGACCTTGATTAACCCGCAGGCGGTGTGGTGACTCATTTCCCCTTGCGGGTGATTTAGTAGAGAACTGGGATGAAGCTTGTTAACTCGGTTTTTCATAATAATGCGCCCATCCAGTTTGAGAAGATGAGTGGAAGATGTCAAAAATCGATGAATTGTGTGTTTGATGAGAATTTAATTGTGGTTGACAGAATAAAGCATGGTCCACGTAGAATCGGGAACAATTGAATTAGCTCTATCTCGGGGTTAGTTTGAGTTAGGAAACATGTGAAGGTGTCAAAATGAAGGTAATTTATTGTACTTTAAGAAAAAAAATTCATAAATTTATTTTGTTGGTGGTCGGATGAAATCTTGAACTTTCTTTGGAATGCGCGCTATTATTTTCTGCACAATCTTCTGGTCAGCCTCAGCGGCTGATTTGTTCCAATTTATTTCCATCTCTGCAGCATCCTACATCACCTTTCCAGTCTTCTTCAACTTCCATTTGATTATTGCCCAATAATTTTCGATTGGGCGGAGTTTAGGCCAATTTGGTGGGTTGATATCCTTTGCGATGAAATCCACCTTATTGTCACGGTACCACTGAACTACCTCTCTGCTGTAGTGGCAGCTTGCCAAATCGGGCCAAAACTTAACCGGACCTTTGTGTGACTTAACAAATGGTAGTACACGCTTTTTGAGGCACTCTTCTTTGTACAACGTTGAGTTCATCGTCGTGTTTGTGATGAAAACCTTGGTTTTTCGACCACAGGTGCAGATTCCTTGCCAGATCATTAGTTTCCGTGCAAATTTATTGACGAATACAAATTTAAACTTGGAGGGGACATCTCCACGTGCCGTGGCAAGATAAAATTTTCGTCCAGGAAGCTGTCCAAAATCCATTTTCACGTATGTTTCGTCGTCCATAAGTAAGCATCCTGTGTACCTCGTCAGCACCTTCTCGTACAACTTTCTAGCGCGTGTTTTAGCGACTAGGTTTTGCTTAAGTGTCCTGTTTGGATGCTTACATGCAAGGAAAGAACAGTAGCCACTTCGTAGACAGATCCTCCGGACAGTACTTCTGCTGGCACCATATTTTTTTGCAATATCCCGAACCGGGGATCCAGGATTTGCCGCAATTGATCTCAAAACCTTCCAGATCAGCTGCCGGTCGTATGTTCCACTACGACATCTACTCTGAATCTTTCGGTCTACGGTATTGGGTTGCCGGAAACGTTAAAGCACAGCATATACAGTTGATTTTGCGAATTTTAGTGTTTTTGAGATTTTTAAAGCAGACCACGTGGGGTTCTCGGCGTGATTGTGCAGAATTTTTTTTCTTCTTTCCAGTTCCATTGAGCATAACTTTCTATAAACTCCTCGTACCAGGATGAAACTTTCAGCACTGACAGTCGAATGTTTACTAAAGACATAGCTGTCAAAACATTTGAAATCCGACCACCAGAGGCGCTGCTAGAAGACATACAACTTTTCCCGATTCTACGTGGACCATGCTTTATTGCTACTTTCCCTACATCAATCGTAAACAAAGACACAATATTTCAAAGGAATGCGTGTTGGAACAATAAAGGAAATAAAAATCTTTGATATTAATTAAAAGGTTTGTTTGTAAGGCAGACTTTTGGGTAGCATCCACGAATGTCGGATCATATTTAGGAAGTATTCAGGCAGAAACATTCCACATTTCCTACCCGAGCTATGCACCGAATCCATGGCTTACGATGCGGGATACGTCAAGCAATCAATATCAATTGTTGGTAGTACCACAAAGAACTATATATGAGATTTGCATCTCTTCAACAGACCGGCTGTAGTTGGAATATTTATCCGAAAAGAGGCTTTTTGATAATGGAACGTTCTTTTCCTGGAACGAAATGTGCTCATCAGCACGGAGCACGGCAGTTCTGACCTCATATCCTGAGGCTTAGGAAGATTCTTTAGTGCCGTTGGTCCGAGCACATAATGCGTTCGGTGCATGTCTTGATCGTACAAAGGCACCATAGAGTGGCACCTATGCCTACTCCTTTGCTTGGGTGCTTACAGACAACCCGTTCTACTTGGGCACCGTTGTAAGACTTTTGCAAAATTCCATTTTGGGAGCGATAAATCGTGCAGGATTAAGATTATCCTTGAAGATGAATCGTTCGGTCACCGTGAGTGTGTGTCCGGTCGTGGGCGCCCAGTTCCGTCTACTTATTGACCATGGTGTGGTCCTGCCATGTTGTTGCCAGAGCGTCGCCTCCTGCCTCCTGGGCACTATTCAATCGAAGCCGTTTTAATTATTCCAGAACGTGCAAGCCATGCGCAAGAATCGCACCAACGCACGGATCGTACCAACTTCTGGCCAAACGGCCCGGCAATCTTCGCCGGCCAATAATCGACGAACGGTGAACGTTTCGGTCAGACTGCCAGGGATTTAAGTACACAATATACCATGAACGGCTCTATCCGGGCGGATAGCCTAGAAACCGGTTCCGAAGTTCCTGCCTAGTTCCGGGGTTTGCCAAAGTCTCTTAAAAGCTTCCATCCGGAACGTATGGGGAAGCTTGTTAAGAATTCTTCCCAAATTAAATATTAATAGTACTCGGATACCTGGATTTCCAACAATGTTTTTCTGTTTGCTGCAGCAGATTAGATGATGCCTGGTTTCTGTGCATGCCGAGAACATGTTCGATCTTAGAAGGTACGTGAGCTTATCCTACTAAAATGAAGTTCGGTACAGTTCATAAATAATTAAATGTGGTGCTCCAAAAAACAGAATCA
>NW_026455397.1:0-4298 GCF_943734635.1 Anopheles cruzii | reverse complement strand
GATTTGTGACGATGTCCCGGGACGTCCCGGTATTTACGGTGCACGGCGCGGCCCGCTGCATTAGCTTGGCTGATTTATGCTGCACCGACTGACGTCATCAAGCGGGAGTAGGATCCGGGGGGGCCATATTGTGTTACAATTACCCGCTGCCCTCTCGGCAGACGCCCCGAGTGCCTCGAGATGTTGGGTTTGCTGCAGTAGAAAGTCGAATCGAAATTGGTTTGCTTAACCACAAGCGCACTGCACTCCGAACGGTATCGACGGATGGACGACGGGGAGAGGGGGCACTTTCCGAGAAGCAGGACTCAACCATAACATCTGTTTTATGTATAGTTCTTTCTTCGTGCGATCCGAGTAATGTTTGTTGGACGCATTTGAGTGGTTAACTTCAAACGACAGTGTTTCGAACTGACACGAAACCGTTATATGTATACAAGGGTGCCTTTGTGACTCTCTCTTGTGAAGTTTGCTAAAAAAAACGGTGTCGTGGTTTTCTAAAATTGGCTTCATTCAAGCGATTTTGCCGACTCGTGCTATGTAAACACATTTTGGTTCTGAATGAGCTTCTGAATTCTACAGCACAAACGTTGCTAGGCTTTTTTAATGTTTAAATACTATAATTGCCATTTAAAGTACGAACCGCAGAAGAACCTTGCAAATCTATTTATATAAATTTGGCGACGATTATATGTTACATAAAGAACTCCAATGCATCGTAAGATCTTCGTCACGAAAGTGTCGTCAGGTGTTACAGCGTTAGGGATAAAAGGAAAAGATTTTCTTCAATAGTTACTAGAGCCTTAACCAATCCCAATTAGTTAAGAAGAACCAATTATAAAAGGTTTTTGGTACAACAGAAATAAATTGATTGCACTTTTCGATTTATGAATTGTTCTTAACAAATAAAAATCCCAGACAGTGGTTCAAGTAGAGTCCAAAGACCAACAAGAAGTGATTGGTTAATGATTGTTTTGTTAAGAGTATTGTCTCACAGGCATGTCAAGCTACCAAAACTCGTTTCAACCTGCGCAAATCGGAACTGTCCTGCGATCGGTAGCTGTTGCAAATAATTGCTGGCTACCTGCTGAATACAAAAACAATGTTTTCTTTGTAGAGCTGGACAGATTTCACAACATAAATTAGACCTCTTTTTTCCGGAAGGGTCGTACTGTCGCCGGTAACAATGTTTTCCTCTTATCATACGGTTTCTGAACAATTCTCTGAACTCTCCGCTCGGCTCACAAAATGGTTCCCCAGAAATAGCTTTGCTTGCGTAGTTTAGAATGACAGCCGACAAAGAATGCTACTTCGAAGCAATCGGTGGTAATGCTTCGGCTTCGAAGCTTCGGTGGTAATCCAAGTCTATAAACATGTAATACGTAGACGGACGGACAATCGGGAATATCAATAAAGTGCCTGTCAAACAGTGGTTTCGTTCCCACTCAATGGCGAGCTGTTACCGTGGGGTAAACTAGTTCCAGAGCATCGGCAGCAAATAAAAATAGGCCTTCGACTGCTGCATTCATCACTACTATTTGCTCGCTACCCGTCGGCTGATGCAAATCGAAAATGGTTGTTGTGCACGAACCAGGCGGTGTCCGGGGTGTAATTTGGCCCGGGCCGGTCGGGTCCATCAGCATAAAACATAGTTTGTCGCCGCAATCATACAAATTGATTTAATTCCCAATCAAAACACTGGCCGGTCATTAATATTTTCTCCGAACTACCGTCCCACCCGTTGGTACCTCCGGCACCGGCAAAGTGCATACCATTAGCAGGAGTAACATAGTTTTACAATGCACCGGAACCGGAACTCTCCCGTTATCGCTAGCGGCCCAATATTTCAACAAGAACCTGGACCCCAGCCGTCGGGGCTGAAGCTGAATAAAGCATGAGCATCGATTTATGGCCGGCTCTGCTACCTGTCACAAGGAAATTGTCCTTCGGATTATTCTCTGCCCACTCGCCCCTCCCGCACCTGACAATTCGTCGGCCATCCCTGGTCCCGGCCTGTCACGTGGTAGGAAACCAATCAAGGAAACTGATACCCCGGCCCACTGGATGCTCGTTTGCCATTTATCGTCATTTGCAGGTCCTTTTTTCGCCTCACACACACCCACACACACACACACACACACACACACGAACACGACAACCGGAAACAGGAGCCAGCGCGGGTGGCCCAGCCCGAAGCGTGAACGTGCAATACGCAAACATGCATTATCAAAACGCAACAGGAAATGTAAATAAACCGTATTGTTTCGATAATTGCTCGTGAAATGTTCCCGATGGAGTCACCGTTAGACCGCACCGGAAATGGCTCTCGAAGGACCACGGGGACGGGACGGGCGGTCTCCATATCGCAACTAAATCAGCGCCGATGCGCCGGCCCGATTACAATGCGGTGAGTAATAAATAATTAACCGTGACGAAACCAAAAAAAAAGTGGACGGCCTTTCGGCGCAGGCAATAATGGCTTCGACGACTCGTCGTCGCACCACTAAATTAACAGCAACCGGCGCTGGTTGAGCTGGATGGGCGGCGGCGGCGAATATAAAAATGCAACAACAAATGCACTGTCCGCGGAGGTCCATAAATAAATGCATTACGCCTGCCACCGGCGCCGCTGACCGGAAACGCCATGTTGTTTTTATTATCAATTGGCGTAAAAAGTCGGCGAAAGAGATAGCTGGACCGGGTTTGGGGGTCCAGCAGAAACGAATGCAATTATGCCATTAATTACAAGTGTGCACACGTGAGCAGTTAATGCACGCACCGCACTGGCGGCACTGGCCGTTGACGGGTCGGGCCGAAGGACAAATTTATGCGAAGGACGGTGACGATGGTGGCTCGAAAGATGCTGCCCTTTGCAAACGGGTTGCCAGTGGGCCGGTGTTGTTGATTGTTGCGGGTCCCATCATCCGGAAACCACGTATGGTGCGCCTGTGTGCTAAAAAAACGACGAATAAATGTTTGTCAGGTGCGGATAAATTTGTTGAATATATTGTCCTTTAACTTAGTGCGCTTGGTGATAATATTAAATTATGTTAACATCAACTTTGTTGAACACGTTAGAAGAAGAAGCTTAACTCCAGGCAAGTAATGTCACGTGGCTCAACTACAAACTAAGGAGAATGCTTAAAACCATCTTTTCCCTTTCTTTCCCAGTCCCAGTTTCCTTCCCAGTCTTTATTAATTGACAAAGTTGGTGGGGAAATAAAATATGAATGGCTCTTTTATCATGAAAAATCAAAATTCTGCACAAATTAACAGTAATTTATGTCAACTTTCAGACGGATGTTGAAACTGGCCGTCGGCCTCAGGAGCGCTGAGCGCATATGCTGAATTCAATTCTGAAAGTTGATGTAATTTTGTGCAACCAGTTAGATTCGATATTTCAATGTCAGTTGCTTTATGGGACAAAATTCGTTCGTTCGTAAGGGACAAATTCGTAATGAAGGCTAAACTTGATAGAAATAGATTTATAATAAACTAGCAGATCCCGGCGCGCGTCGCTGCGCCTCATTTCATCCTTATTTCTCGATTGGGAGGCGTTTTAGAGGACTTCTTGGTGGGGTATCCGAACAGCTTCGCTTTTCGCTTCCCGTTACTCATACTTTTCAAACGATCGGGCTTCCCGGTGACGTATTCGTTCAATTTCCCTTCCCGCCTCCCGTTACTTCTCCGTTTCCCGGTGACGTATCCGATCGGCTTCCCGTTGCATACAGGGTGAGTCAAAAAAACTGCAACAAACTTCAGACTGCTGTCATTTCTAAACCTCTCGTCCGACAGCTGTCAGATTTATACCAGTGACAGTTCATTATATTGTTTATAAGCGTGCAAAAGCATTTTGGTGGGAATTTTACAGAAAAAAAGTTATTCGTGATGGAACTCAACCGTAAAAGTATGATTTCATTATATTTGGCTGGAAAACCACAAGTGGCTATCTTTAGAGCCCTCCAGCATTTAAATGTTAATAAATCTTTTGTGTCTCGTACCATCGCTCGTTACAGTGATACTGGTAGCGTAGCCTGACGTCAAGAAAGTGGACGAAAAAAAACAGCAACATCACCAGAAATGGTTCCAAACGTGAAGAAGCGACTTCATCGAAATGCGTGTCGCAGTGGCCGAAAAATGGCTCGTGCGCTGAACATATCGCAGTATGCCAATCGGCAAATATTGCAAAATGAGCTTGAAATAAAGCCATTGAAGTTCCAAAAAGTGCAAGATTTTACCGATGCACAAAAAAAAGTTACAGTCGAAAGAGCCAAAGACTTGCTTCGCTTGGCCGCAAGTGG
>NW_026455396.1:0-4300 GCF_943734635.1 Anopheles cruzii | reverse complement strand
GCAAATCTCGAGGCATTGTGGTGGTCGTAAAAATGCCGGTCGTGCCGGCTTCCTCCCGGTGGTGCGTTCCTTGATCGGTGTGGAGCTTGCGGATCATGACAAACGATCGATTTACTTTTCGGTGGGGTGCATGCCGGATATGCCGTCAGTCATCTGACCGTTGGATCATGCGTCAACCGGAATACGGTGCTGGCTACCGACAGACTCTAGACCACTTTGTTGAAACAACAATTATTAATTATTTGGTAATAATAACCCCTGCTGATAGAGCAGTCGGTAACGCTCTTCGCTGTCAGCGCAGCTGGCCGTGGTTCGAATCCCGGGATCGGTTGTAACTCACCGGCCATGGTTTCGATTCCCGATACCGGCCTGATAGGGGGGTTGGCGCGGGGCTAACAATCCCGCCCGTAAAAATGAAATGTTAGAGAGAGCACCAGAGATTAACATTGTCTCTGGTGCAGGCCAAGACCGCCCAGCGGTTGTAGCGCCAAAAAAGAAGAAGAAGAAGAATAATAATTAATTATTTAGTGTGCACTTTGGTGCCATTTTAAAGCTTCATAATGCCTCTCTTATCCTAATTTCTTGTCTCCCAGGAAATTTTGAACAATGCGAGCAAAATATGATAATCGCTTGATCTGTACGCAGGTCTGGACTTTTTTACGGTGGATGCGCTAAAACCTCCCAACCAAGTTCCCGGATTCTGGCGAGCCAGTACAGAAGAATATGGCCTTGCGATGGAACACGGCACCTGTTCTGTTGGGCAATTCTGCTCGCTTCTGGTCAATCGATAGCTTCAAACGCTCCTTTTGAATGTCGGGATCTGAATTTAGTGTTTGGTCATACCGAAGCAACTCATAATAAATTATTCCTTTCAGGTCCCATCAAATGCACAGTAGAACCTTCCGGGACCGTTACTTCTGGTTAACTCACAACTGAATGGAACAAAAAACGGAAAAAGATTGTCTTTAGTTTTACAAGGATCATAAAGTTGAAATTGTTCGATCGATACCTTACGAGATATCGATCAGATACAACACCAACTACCGAGAAAATAATGGATTTCTTGTTTTCCCAACCTAATATGAAATGTCTGCGGATTTGGTTATACCTTTTTTACGAAAGACACGGCTCTCCACGGTGCGCGTTACTTCTGTTCTCGAGTTCGCGGGTCTCCCGAAGCGTGGAGCAACTTCGCGAAATCTTTTGGCCACTTGAGATGTCGTTGAGAATTATTTGAATGTTAAACCTTTTTGTTTTTCTTACATCACGGTGCGCGAAAGAGGAACCCCACCACAATACACGGTGTTCGGCCAAGCGCGCTCCGCCGCCGGAACGGAACGATCATCATCGCCGGCGTAAAGGTGGAGCCAAACCTCCGATCACACCTCGCGATCGCCAGGGCTGCTGCTGCTGAGTGGTTGCCTCGGCCCATAGATCGTCCGGCCATCCGTCCGGCCCCGTAGCCGAGAGTGAGTCGCTAAATGGCTTTTGGTGGTCGGTCTGTGCGTGGTGAAAGGGCGCGCTGTATGTTGGGCGCTCACAAAAGGGGGGCTCTGGGGTCTCTCCAACCATTTTTTGGCTGTGTTATTATTTCCACCTTGGACCGTTCCCCTCTCAAAGGTAAGCGCGCTGCCCTCTCCGCGGTCCGTGGAGTTGCGTTAACGCAAGTTCTTGTGGACCTCTCGGGAAGCGGACTTTTTTGCCGTTCACTGCAAGGTTTTTACGTTCTTTTCCTCTTCCTCCTCGCGCTCGGAACGCGCTTAACGAACCGGCGTCAGCGGACGGACGAGGCTGGCGCACAAGACCCTCTTCTGTCTCGCTTCGGCACCATCAGCTCCTCGCCGCCGCCACCACATCGGGGCCTGCCCCATGATTCATTCGTCCGTCCGCTCCGTGCCGGGTTCTTCATCTTCATTATCCATTCGCTTGTTGTGCTGCCCCGACCCGGCCCAGCGCAGGAGGTTCATTTGGCCTTAACATTGCTGCGTCTTGAAGGGGTTTACGGGGGTTTGACGAGGCGGCACGGGTGGGGAGTTATCTGTCTTATATTTTTGCCTTTTTTGCGTCCCCCTCCCGGCCGCGCCCGCAGAGAATTGCGGTCCACAGTCGACAGAACGAGAAAAAACGCCCCAAGATGGATGAAAAATATTATATCCAAGAAATGGCCATCGTGCCAGGCCAGGCCAGGCCGCCGCCGGGGAGAATTGACTGTTTTGCTGTTGCTGCTGCGTGTTCGGTCCCCGGTCGGTGCTACGGCTGCGTCTTGTGGTCCGGTTCTCTGCGATCCCTTGAGGAGTACCCAAACCTCGCGAACCAGCACCGGACTCGGACTGAGATGCTGTCGGGTGTGCGGAGTTCGTTGCTGTTGCTGCTCTTTTCCATTTATTTTCCGCCGTTTTTCTGCGGTCAATCTGTGTGTGTTTTTCTCTCTCTCTCTCTCTTTTGCCACGGCGTTTGTCCATCCTACGTCTCCTGTTATGCCTGGGTATGCTTTTGGCGTTTGGTCCATCTCGTGGAAGTGGATTTTTTGTTTTGTCTTTTTGCGCGGTTTTGCGCGCTGGCCTGAGTCTGTGCCTGGGCGGCTCCTTGACAGTCCACCAATGGTCCATGATTTTTCTGTCGGCGAAACCGACCAGAAAAGGTTTCTTATCTGCCAAGCCCAAGCCACACACCGGGGTTGCGGTGTGTCTTGCGCGATTTTTTTTCTGGCCACGGCGACAGCGGAAGAGGTTATAAAGGTCCAATCTTCCGTTGCTTTATCTGTTCTCTGCTGATCTCAATATCTTGGGCAGTATTTTAATAGCAGTTCGACTAGAGTACCTTCAAAAGCTGACTGATTTCAATTGAATATTTGTTACAGTTAAATAAATATCCAGTTCTGTTATTAAACTTTATTCCTTTATTTTTGGATTTCGAACAATTTGATTGAACTGCCTCTGACGGAAGACTCCAACATTATGTTTGAAAAATATGAATAATATGGAACCATGTCCCCATGTCCAGCCAGCCCAACTATGCCATCGTCTATGGACGATGGGAACGGTCCCAAGACTACCATGGTTTCTTTTACCCATTCTTCTGAGGTCCACGACCACAAAAGTCTCGCCAACGTGTGCGCAACGTTGAAAAGCGCTTCGTTTCGTTTCGTTTTGGGTTCTTGCTCCGCTTCTCTCCGTCCGTGGACGGATGACACTTGAAACGGATGGAGAAGCATCCGTTTCGAGAAGAGTTCTCTTCATCCACCACCACTTATCTTGCGGCCACTAATCGGCTCGTTTCTTTGAGGAATCCATCCATCCGGTCGATCCGGTCGCCAAGGCAGCAGCGTGTTGTGTAGTGGTTGGTGGGGCTTCGAGTGACCCGAGCGAAGCAGTGAGCGACGAACCTCCCTCGGCGACGGCGGCAGAGGTTGCGTTGGGTTTCTCGATTCCTTCACCATCACACGCAGATTGTGGTTGACTTTTTCCTGCTCTCTGCAGCATGTTCTCTTTCTGTTCGGCTCAATCTTGGTACATTTTTTGAAACACGTTACAAAAAGAAGAAGAGGGTACTGGAGCTTGGGGCAGCCTGTGCGCTTGGTTGCCCAGTTCACGGATGCTGCCATGAATGAGGTAGGCCCTGGGTTTGCCTTGCCTTGGGAGGCATGAAGGAAAATGGTTCGTGCACCGGAAACGCCAAAAGTTCGTGAAGATGTCAGGCGTTTTAATTCATTTCGCTTCGTATCTTAGGCAATTCAAGATGACTCTCGCACTCGCAGACGATCGTAGTCAGAGTTGCCATACCCTGGACCCTGCGGCCAACTAGAGACCACCCACAGGATGATAAAGTTGGGTTTGAAAATTTAATGCTTTTTCTCTGCCTACGATCCAATGAATGGTCCAAGTGGGGAGACCTGTGGCTTCTAAAAGTTATCACCATTTCTTCCTGAACGGTGGCAGCCCAGCTGTGGCCAATCAGTGGCCCATAAAACAAACAGTTTCAACCGTGTTCACGTGGCGGCACATCCTTCTGACTCCTTCTTCCGCTGCCCTCAATTAGCATCGTCGTACGCAGAGCGGATGTTGCTGCGGCGTGGCGTGTGCATGCGAGGCTCTTGCGGGGCAGCACGAATCAATTTTCAAATCGAGCCGTAATCGCGCCTCTCCATCGTTGCCGGCTGCCTGGCGTCGTTGCTGATCTTTCTCTCGCTCTCTGTCCTTCTCTCCTTCGAGGTGTGTTCAGCGCGTGGGGAAAATCAGCGACTCCGGCAGAGGCCCCACCTGCGGTCGGGTAGGTGCGGAGCCCATTAATTTGCAATTTA
>NW_026455395.1:0-4300 GCF_943734635.1 Anopheles cruzii | reverse complement strand
AGGCAGCACTCATTGGGGGCGGGTTTAGTTTCCGGGGAGGTCAACGAACACAGGGGGGGGGGGGATTTATCCGTGTGCGGGAGGAGCACCAAACCACACACACACACGCCATGAAGTGGTACGATTTTTTAGGATTCATTTAATGTTGTCAAATTGTGGTGTGAATGTAGGGCCAATTGTGCACCATGTGCGAGTGCGATGAGGAATGGTGAGTGGGCAGTAGGCAGACAGAGAAAGAGAGAGAGAGAGAGAGAAGAATAAAAAAGAAAGAAGAGAGAGAGAGAGAAAGTATGAGAAAATATTAGACATTCAGTGTGCGGTCTCTGATGCGGCCCCGGGGAGATATTGAGGATTGTCAAGAAACGCGAGAGTATTCTTCGGCAAACGGCAAATTTGGGGGTTCTTTTAAATTTGGAATTTGCAGACGTTTCCCTACGCTTGAGGAGGACGCAATGACTCCGGGACAAGGTAAAGTCCCTCCCCCCCGGGAGGCCCCGTTTCGGTTCGGTATCCCGCGCGGTTCTAGTGATGTTTCTTTTCGGTTCCGTGTGCATTATGCTTCGCAGCACACCCAAGACACTATATCGTATATCGAATTCTCATCCTGCTCGCTCGAGGGCACTTTCCTTATCCCGTAAGACATTGGTTAGGTGTTAGGCGATGTTTGAAGGGGTACCATTGAAGGATTGAACGTAAAAAAAAGAGAATATAAAACAGCTAGAAAGTGTCACAGAAAGGAGAATAAATGGCAAATGAATGGGTAAAGTAGGGAAAGGGACAAACACATCATGCGGCACGAATTTAGATGGGGAATGATGCGGAATGCAGTAGAAAGCGCTGTAGTGTTTTGTGCATAGGGTAGTGACAGGGTTTGCCAAACAACCAAGAAAAAAAACTGCGGAAACTCCAACCAAACGCGGGGCGTGGGAAAAGTTGGAAGCGGAAACACTCCACAGCAAAACAGAAAAAAGAAAACATGGAAACAAATAGAGTGGCACAACAATTTGTTACACAGTGCGAATGAAAAGAGCAAAAAAACACAACACGGCACGGCAAAAGGAGAAAAAAGGTGAGAAGAAACGGAAGAAAGAACGCACAATAGCCACAAAAACACTGAAGGGCAGAGTTAAAAACAGAGAGCGTAAGAAAAAGACCCATCGATAGTAAGACAACACCGATAACAACCACAACATCAACAACAACAACGAACAAACAAACGTGAACACACACATCAAGAACATAAATATCTCACCGGTCACGGGCCAGATCACGGACACACGGACGGGAACGCATGAAACAATGTGTCACGCAGGCACCACGCAGTGTCGCAGTGTGTTTGGGTGGGTTGGTGGGGTGTCTTAGGTCGTACTTTCGGCCCTTGTCCGGGAGCATCGCCTTTCGGTCGTTGCAACGACGGTCTATTGCTTATTCCGGAGCGCCCGTTGCAGTGGTGATGCTTTTGTTGACACATTTTGACACGCATGACGTAAACAGATGATCCGCGCAACAACGCAACAGTGAAACTCATACACACGAGCACACACACACACACACACGTACAGATACACACACAGAGAGACGTCACAATGGGCATGGCATTGGGTTTGTACATCGGTGATGTTTGGGCCTCGGGACCTCGGACGTTCCGTGTGCTGGTGTTGGAGTGGTTGGACAATTTGGACAACTCCGGGCTGTCGGGAAGTCCCTGCAGAGTGGTGAGTCGTGGTGTGATTTGTGGAAACGGATGGCGGTGTGGTTATGACCTCCGAGTGGTTCTCGTTCCTCTTGACACACGGGTCCTTGTGCTGCCTTCTAGTTATATTCCTTCCGGCCGGGACAGCCGAGCTAAAGGGCCGGCCGGCCGTGACCGTTGCGTTTGTGGCTGTGTTCACGTGCATGTGTGTCTGTGTGTGCGTGAGCCATTGTTGCTAATAGACAGTCTGGTGAACGAAGCAGATTGTGCACTGTGCCAGCCAGTGTTTACAATGCAGCTCTCATGCATTTTCATTTCGCTGTGTGTGTGTGTCAAGTCACATAATTTACAAGGCAAAAGAACGACGACGACGACGGCGGAGGAGCCAAAAACCGACACACCCCAAACCAACAACAACATGGACACAGTCACATTAGTCACAGATACATAATACGATTTATTTGCCAAATAACTCCAATCCAATATCCGGTTTCGGTACAAGTGGCGGATCGACGGGGTCGGCGAACGGTGGCCCCGTTTCAAAGGCGTTCAATTTGTCGGACTTTGTTCACCTCCAGTTTGCGATGCTTTGAGGGACACATTTGGGGAAACAGCAACAAGTGGGGCGGCACACCTCAACAAGAACTAGTTCATCGGTCCTGGCTAGATGGATTGACAACCGGGCGGGCGTCTACTACGTCTCTGCCGAATGGGCCAAGCTATTAGGCCAATCGTAGCGGTGGAAAAAAAACATCAAACGCAACATAGAAAACAAGGAACCACATGGGGAAACACGCGCACACGCACAATACCGCCACGCAACATTAGTTCCCTCTTTTTGGCTCTCTCTCTCCCTTTCTCTGTGGGTTGTGGTTCCTATTTTGTAAACCATTTTCCTGTTTCTACCTGGGACAAGTCGGTTTTCCTTTTTGGTTTAAATCACAAAGCCTTTTGTTTAACGTACGCACAACAAACTAACGAAATGGCGAAAAGGACCACATTAAGCCCCGCGACCCAACCATTGGGGCGGGCGATCGGGCGAAACCTAAACCGGACCGGACCGTAACAAAATGGGAGTGTGATTTTTAGGGGGTGTGTGAAGAGGTTCTGCCGGTTCCGGTCACTTCTAACACTTCCTACTCTTTGCGCTAGAAAATCCTGCTAACCACTTGCCTATCAATACTTTTAAAATTGGTGCACCGGTTTGCTGCTACAAAAATACATCAATGGTTTTCATCTGTGTTGCTCTTTTCTTCCGGCCTGGGACCGTTCCACGGGGGGGACACGGGGACAACGAAACTCGAAACATTAAAGCACACATCCGGATCGCTAATATCCGGACGCTAGAAAGAGTTACAGAGAGAGAATGAGGGCCCTCGGCGGTTCGGAGGTTGCGGTTGTGCGCTTGGTTCTTAGTTTTTGTAACTTCTCTTCACTTATTTTCGCTTCTCTTCTGTTTTACTTTTTAACGGACGTTTTTTTTGTTGGGGGTTTGTTGCTTGTTGGTTTGCTAGTACGTAGTGCAGGATTTACTTGCTGCTCGAATGGGATCAACGATCAGAGAAGCGATCAGCATCGGTTCGGTTCCAGGATTCCGGTTGAGGTTCATGTGTGTGTTTTTTTTTTGTTTTGAGTATTTTCACAGACGATTTGGGGAAACGAGAAACGAGTGAAAGGATGCACAGCACAATCGAGAAAGTGAGACGACGACGACGACCAGACGACGGTGGTGGTGTTGGTGGTGATGGCGGTGGCGGATGTAGTGAAGGTAATAGCAGTAGTGGTAGCAGTAGTAGTTTGTTGGTGTGGTTTCATAGTTTGTTTTTGATTTGGTTTGGTTTGGTTTGGCATGAAAATGTAAGAAAAAAATAACAGAAAAGTGGAAATCAGCATGCAGTCTTATCGGTGGTCCTTAATGGTTTTTCATACTATTTTCGGGGGGGTGGTTTCTTAATTTTATCTATTTATATATAACAGAAACCGAGAGACAGATAAGTTAAGAAAAAGGAACAATGGCGCTGTGTACAAAGGGGAATGATTCCTTTTTCGATGCCCACACCGATCCGGCGAAGGAAGCGATCAAGCGGTTCGTTCGGTGTTAAAGCATCGTGACCGTGTGACGCGGTGCATTAGCGCGGTGATGGAATCGGTTTTTTAGCGCTTTTTAGCTACCAAACTTTTAAAAAGCCAATAGTCATTCCACATACATATAAATGATGTTTTTTTGATGATGCTTCACCGAAAGCGCATGACACAATTCCTTGCGTGTTTGTCTTTTTTTGTTCTTACAACGAATTGGATGAAACATCGAAATAGCAAAACATTGCCCACGGAGCAACACACGGTGTTTCAAACGGTGTTTGATGGCCATTGTTTTTTGTTTGGGCAACGCAATGGTTGATGTGTGTGATAGTATACAGACAGACAGACGGGCTGGACGGTAAAGGAAAGTGGGTTCATCCGTTCCTTCCGGTCGATCGGTTTATTAACAAGAGAAAGCGCTCGAAACAGTCTAAGGAAAGGCCCCCGGCGAGATGGGTAGGGTAAGAGAGACACACGAGATCGCTCTAACACACACTGATGATCGGAACGCAATAGAAACGCAAT
>NW_026455394.1:0-4304 GCF_943734635.1 Anopheles cruzii | reverse complement strand
CGGCCTACTTCAACGCGTGAGTCCAGATGCCATTCTGGACCCATCGACTACGCCGATTTCGTGCCAATCGTCGCCGATAGAGGACTCGCTTGCGATCGGGACGAGCCTCGACGAAGCGGCGGTGCGCGTGACAGAGGCAACGGCCGGAGCAACGCGTACCGCATCGTCGTCGGTCACCAGCAGCAGCGTCCATCTGAAGCCACACCAGAAGCTGA
The DNA here is from genome assembly GCF_943734635.1 of Anopheles cruzii. Lineage (NCBI taxonomy): Eukaryota > Metazoa > Arthropoda > Insecta > Diptera > Culicidae > Anopheles > Anopheles cruzii. The sequence continues at coordinate 4,089 of NW_026455394.1, read as the reverse complement.
CCATCAAGACAGTGGTTCTCGGCGCAACCAGCAGCAGCGTCAACAGTGGTGGTCACCACGGGGGAGCATCCGGATCATCGTCGTCCTCCTCGTCGCCTTCCTCCTCCTCCCCGTCGTCGATCTCCTCGCCACCGGTACCGGCACCCGGGCTTCGCTTCGGGCTCGGTGGCGGCAAACCTTCGGCCGCGGCACTACGGCGAGGACCGGGACGGCCAAAGAAAGATTTCATTCCTCTGCTGAAGATGTCCTCCTCGGCTAACGGAGCCGGCAGCAGCGTGGCAGGAAGTGCGGCCTCCTTTGGGCCGGCCTCAGCGATCAGCAGCGGGAGCTTGGGAATCGGCGGTACGACGACGATCATCAAGCTCACGCAAGGTGGTGGTAGCGACCGCGGTGGGATCACGGCCGGCAGCTCGTCACCCTCGTCCGAGGCGAGCAAAGCGGTTAAAAGGTAACGTATCTCGCTAGCACACACACACTGGTACTTCAAACCACTTCACGCCGCCTTCCGCCAGCCAGCCAGCCAGTGCCGTGTTGACCTCCTAACTCTACTCCAAACCCCCCGTTTTCCACTGCTTTCTAGATATAAGCATACTAATGTTGTTCGTGGTGGTATCCCTAAAAGGAAAGTGGAACTAGCGGCCGTTGCAATGCAAGAAACGGCCACCACCGGCGGCGGCAGCAGCAGCAGCAGCGGGAGCCCGGGAGCGGCGGGAGCCACCGTGCTTCCCCTGTCCTCACCGACCACCACTACCTCCGGCTCGTCGGCCGGGTTCGCGTCCGCTCTGCTGGCGTCTCCGAACGACGAAGCACCGCTCACCGGTGCCAGTAGCACCGCCAACAGCTCCGTGGCCTCGACACCGACCGGCGAGCTGGAAGCGACCGACCCGGCCCAGCTGATGCCGGCTCCCGATGAGCTACCCTTCTTCCCGGAGAAGTACACCGGCAAGCCGTGCATTCTGTGCAACCTTGGCGAACGCAGCCAGCTCGGCCAGGGCGAAATGTTGCGCATCGAGATAACGATTCCGGCCGACCAGCTGGCGTCGGCGCTCACGCAGGAAGACAAAACACATTCCCTTGCGGGCGACCGGAGTCCCCGGACGATGGCCAGCTTAGCTCCACCGTTCCTGGCCAACAGCAAGCGACAGAAGGGCTCCAACAAGTGCAAGTAAGTGCGGGGGGGACGGCGGCCGTTTTCGGCGAAGACATATTGGCTAACTTTTTCACCGGGTGCCCTTTCCGCAGAAATCCCATTGCCACCGCAGAGTATACGGATGAGCTGGAAAAGATCGGCCACCTGGAGGTGAACGATGCGTCGTTCATCAATGACGGTGGCTACTTCTACATTCATCGCTCCTGCGCCCTCTGGTCGTACGGTGTCGGCCGGGATCCGCTGAGCGGGACGCTCAGCAACCTGGAGGTGGTGGTTGCCCAAAGCCTTAGCCGACGGTGTCACTTTTGTGCCCATTTCGGTGCCACTTTGTCGTGCAAGGTACTCAAAATGTGTTTTTTGGCGCAAATAAGAAGAAATCTCAACCCGATCATTGACTATTTGCAGATGTCCTGCCCGAAATGGTACCACTTTCCGTGCGTGGCCGCCTCGGGCGGCTTTCAGGTGATCCAAACGTACAACATCTTCTGCAAGGAGCATCTCGGACAAGTGCCTTTAGTGTGTGCGGAGGACATCAACTGCCGGCAGTGCTCGGCGCTCGGTGATGTCGGCAACCTGATCATGTGTTCGATCTGCGGCGATCACTATCACGGCACGTGCGTCGGACTGGCGCAGCTGCCGGGTGTGCGCACCGGGTGGCAGTGCAATTCGTGCAAAAAGTGCCAAATCTGCCGTGTACCTGACTCGTTCGAGGGCCGCACGGTGGCGTGCGAGCTGTGCGACAAGATTTACCACGCCAGCTGCCTGCGGCCGATGATGACCTCGATACCGAAGCTGGGCTGGAAGTGTCGCTGCTGCCGCGTGTGCTCGGACTGTGGAGCGCGCACGCCCGGGGCGGGTGCTTCGTCGCGGTGGCACTCGCACTACACGGTGTGCGACTCGTGCTATCAGCAGCGCAACAAGGGCTTCTCGTGCCCGATCTGTCACCGAGCGTACCGGGCGGCGGCTTACCGCGAGATGGTCAAGTGTAGCGCGTGCTTCAAGTTCGTTCACAGTACCTGCGACCCGGACGCCGAGCTGTCGGTGTACAATGCCCGGAAGGAGTCGAACCCGGACTACGAGTATCTGTGCAGCCCGTGCAAAACGGTCATCCACAATGGGCGGCTTGCGGCGGCCCTGCGCCGTAGCACCAGTGTCGACGACGACAGCGCCAGTATGGCGCTCTCGCAGGACAGTCTCGCGGCGGAGGACGCGATGGAAGTGGACGGTGTGGAGGGCCGCGATAGTAGTACCGGACGCGATCGCTTCGATCGGGCCGCCGCCCCGTTGCAGGATGTTGGCCTCGGAAAGGGTAAACCGTACGTGGCCAGTAAGATTGCAAAGAAACGCCTCGGCCTGGCGCTCGCCGGTGTTGGTGGTGCCGGTATTCTGGGTGGCAACCGACCGAAGGGCATTGGCAAAGGGTTCCAGAAAAAATCCCGCTTCGCGGATATGACACGAAAGCGAGGTTCGAAGGCGAAAATGCGAGGCATTTTCGGTGTTCCCGGGTTGGGTTTGCAGCGACCAACGGTCGATCTGAGCGCATCGGCAAAGGCGACGGAAGACGAACCGGGTGGCGAGAATCGGCTGGTGCTGTGTTCGGCCAAGGACAAGTTTGTCCTCACGCAGGACATTTGCGTGATGTGCGGGGCGATCGGTACCGATCAGGAGGGATGCCTGATTGCGTGTACCCAGTGCGGCCAGTGCTACCATCCGTACTGCACGAACGTGAAGGTGACGAAGCTGATTCTGCAGAAAGGTTGGCGTTGCCTGGACTGTACCATCTGCGAGGGTTGCGGTCAGCGAAACGATGAGGCGCGGTTGATTCTCTGCGACGATTGTGACATCTCGTTTCACATCTACTGCATGGATCCGCCGCTCGAGCATGTTCCGCATGGGACGTGGAAGTGCAAGTGGTGCGCCATGTGCCAGAAGTGTGGCACCAACAGTCCGGGCTTCAACAGTGGCTGGATGAACAGCTACACCGAGTGTGGCCCGTGTGCCAGCCAGGCCAACTGTACGTCCTGTAACGAAGGGTACGGAGAGGGGGACCTAATCATCCAGTGCCACCAGTGCGAACGGTGGCTGCACTGTGCGTGCGATCAGATCAAGAACGAAGCCGAAGCGGAACGGTGCGCCGAAGAGGGCTACAATTGTGTCGTCTGCCGACCGGCCGACCAACCGCCGCCCCATCTGGTGCCGAAGCGGAAAAGTCTCACGTCGCTCGGAGCATCCTCTGCGGCGGCCCTCGGATCGCTAACGGCACAGAAAGGGGCGGCGAAGTTGGAGGAAAAAGTCGTTCCGCTAGCCCTCGAGGGCAACCACTACGTCGACGGCGTGTGCCTGAGTGAACACGGACTGCACCAGATCAAGGCGCTGCAGGCCGAGTTTGGGAAGCGCGGCAAGCGGAAACCGAAGCTACCGGTGGAACCACCGGTGGCGGCGGAGAAAGACGCGGGAATACTGGCCGCCATCGAGTCGGTCGTTTCCGGCAACAGCCACGACAACTCGTTCGAAGATATGCGCCTCGAGCCGCTGGACCCGAAGGAGGAAGCCGAAATCTACAAGGACGGCATGCCGTGGAACGATCCGACGCCCCCGGAAGGGTTCGCGCTGTTCACCACCGAGGGTGGCACCGTGGTGCTGCGGAAGAAACGACAGCGCAATCTGCAAAAACTAGGCATCGGCGGGTTCTTCGTGCGCAACCGTGCAATCCGGACGAAGGACGGATGCAAGGACGACGAGGACGGGCTGGGCGAAGGGTTGGACGACGGTGCAGACGGTGGAGCTGTGACGAAACCAAAGAAGAAGCCAATCCGGCGGAAGCCGAAAAATAAGCTCATCGAAATCTACCCCAACATACTGCAGGACGCGTTCTTTGGCCGGGCGCTGCTATGTGCGAACGTAATGCCCCAGTTCGAGACACCCGTCAGCGACGACGA
>NW_026455393.1:0-4304 GCF_943734635.1 Anopheles cruzii | reverse complement strand
CGGCCTACTTCAACGCGTGAGTCCAGATGCCATTCTGGACCCATCGACTACGCCGATTTCGTGCCAATCGTCGCCGATAGAGGACTCGCTTGCGATCGGGACGAGCCTCGACGAAGCGGCGGTGCGCGTGACAGAGGCAACGGCCGGAGCAACGCGTACCGCATCGTCGTCGGTCACCAGCAGCAGCGTCCATCTGAAGCCACACCAGAAGCTGACCATCAAGACAGTGGTTCTCGGCGCAACCAGCAGCAGCGTCAACAGTGGTGGTCACCACGGGGGAGCATCCGGATCATCGTCGTCCTCCTCGTCGCCTTCCTCCTCCTCCCCGTCGTCGATCTCCTCGCCACCGGTACCGGCACCCGGGCTTCGCTTCGGGCTCGGTGGCGGCAAACCTTCGGCCGCGGCACTACGGCGAGGACCGGGACGGCCAAAGAAAGATTTCATTCCTCTGCTGAAGATGTCCTCCTCGGCTAACGGAGCCGGCAGCAGCGTGGCAGGAAGTGCGGCCTCCTTTGGGCCGGCCTCAGCGATCAGCAGCGGGAGCTTGGGAATCGGCGGTACGACGACGATCATCAAGCTCACGCAAGGTGGTGGTAGCGACCGCGGTGGGATCACGGCCGGCAGCTCGTCACCCTCGTCCGAGGCGAGCAAAGCGGTTAAAAGGTAACGTATCTCGCTAGCACACACACACTGGTACTTCAAACCACTTCACGCCGCCTTCCGCCAGCCAGCCAGCCAGTGCCGTGTTGACCTCCTAACTCTACTCCAAACCCCCCGTTTTCCACTGCTTTCTAGATATAAGCATACTAATGTTGTTCGTGGTGGTATCCCTAAAAGGAAAGTGGAACTAGCGGCCGTTGCAATGCAAGAAACGGCCACCACCGGCGGCGGCAGCAGCAGCAGCAGCGGGAGCCCGGGAGCGGCGGGAGCCACCGTGCTTCCCCTGTCCTCACCGACCACCACTACCTCCGGCTCGTCGGCCGGGTTCGCGTCCGCTCTGCTGGCGTCTCCGAACGACGAAGCACCGCTCACCGGTGCCAGTAGCACCGCCAACAGCTCCGTGGCCTCGACACCGACCGGCGAGCTGGAAGCGACCGACCCGGCCCAGCTGATGCCGGCTCCCGATGAGCTACCCTTCTTCCCGGAGAAGTACACCGGCAAGCCGTGCATTCTGTGCAACCTTGGCGAACGCAGCCAGCTCGGCCAGGGCGAAATGTTGCGCATCGAGATAACGATTCCGGCCGACCAGCTGGCGTCGGCGCTCACGCAGGAAGACAAAACACATTCCCTTGCGGGCGACCGGAGTCCCCGGACGATGGCCAGCTTAGCTCCACCGTTCCTGGCCAACAGCAAGCGACAGAAGGGCTCCAACAAGTGCAAGTAAGTGCGGGGGGGACGGCGGCCGTTTTCGGCGAAGACATATTGGCTAACTTTTTCACCGGGTGCCCTTTCCGCAGAAATCCCATTGCCACCGCAGAGTATACGGATGAGCTGGAAAAGATCGGCCACCTGGAGGTGAACGATGCGTCGTTCATCAATGACGGTGGCTACTTCTACATTCATCGCTCCTGCGCCCTCTGGTCGTACGGTGTCGGCCGGGATCCGCTGAGCGGGACGCTCAGCAACCTGGAGGTGGTGGTTGCCCAAAGCCTTAGCCGACGGTGTCACTTTTGTGCCCATTTCGGTGCCACTTTGTCGTGCAAGGTACTCAAAATGTGTTTTTTGGCGCAAATAAGAAGAAATCTCAACCCGATCATTGACTATTTGCAGATGTCCTGCCCGAAATGGTACCACTTTCCGTGCGTGGCCGCCTCGGGCGGCTTTCAGGTGATCCAAACGTACAACATCTTCTGCAAGGAGCATCTCGGACAAGTGCCTTTAGTGTGTGCGGAGGACATCAACTGCCGGCAGTGCTCGGCGCTCGGTGATGTCGGCAACCTGATCATGTGTTCGATCTGCGGCGATCACTATCACGGCACGTGCGTCGGACTGGCGCAGCTGCCGGGTGTGCGCACCGGGTGGCAGTGCAATTCGTGCAAAAAGTGCCAAATCTGCCGTGTACCTGACTCGTTCGAGGGCCGCACGGTGGCGTGCGAGCTGTGCGACAAGATTTACCACGCCAGCTGCCTGCGGCCGATGATGACCTCGATACCGAAGCTGGGCTGGAAGTGTCGCTGCTGCCGCGTGTGCTCGGACTGTGGAGCGCGCACGCCCGGGGCGGGTGCTTCGTCGCGGTGGCACTCGCACTACACGGTGTGCGACTCGTGCTATCAGCAGCGCAACAAGGGCTTCTCGTGCCCGATCTGTCACCGAGCGTACCGGGCGGCGGCTTACCGCGAGATGGTCAAGTGTAGCGCGTGCTTCAAGTTCGTTCACAGTACCTGCGACCCGGACGCCGAGCTGTCGGTGTACAATGCCCGGAAGGAGTCGAACCCGGACTACGAGTATCTGTGCAGCCCGTGCAAAACGGTCATCCACAATGGGCGGCTTGCGGCGGCCCTGCGCCGTAGCACCAGTGTCGACGACGACAGCGCCAGTATGGCGCTCTCGCAGGACAGTCTCGCGGCGGAGGACGCGATGGAAGTGGACGGTGTGGAGGGCCGCGATAGTAGTACCGGACGCGATCGCTTCGATCGGGCCGCCGCCCCGTTGCAGGATGTTGGCCTCGGAAAGGGTAAACCGTACGTGGCCAGTAAGATTGCAAAGAAACGCCTCGGCCTGGCGCTCGCCGGTGTTGGTGGTGCCGGTATTCTGGGTGGCAACCGACCGAAGGGCATTGGCAAAGGGTTCCAGAAAAAATCCCGCTTCGCGGATATGACACGAAAGCGAGGTTCGAAGGCGAAAATGCGAGGCATTTTCGGTGTTCCCGGGTTGGGTTTGCAGCGACCAACGGTCGATCTGAGCGCATCGGCAAAGGCGACGGAAGACGAACCGGGTGGCGAGAATCGGCTGGTGCTGTGTTCGGCCAAGGACAAGTTTGTCCTCACGCAGGACATTTGCGTGATGTGCGGGGCGATCGGTACCGATCAGGAGGGATGCCTGATTGCGTGTACCCAGTGCGGCCAGTGCTACCATCCGTACTGCACGAACGTGAAGGTGACGAAGCTGATTCTGCAGAAAGGTTGGCGTTGCCTGGACTGTACCATCTGCGAGGGTTGCGGTCAGCGAAACGATGAGGCGCGGTTGATTCTCTGCGACGATTGTGACATCTCGTTTCACATCTACTGCATGGATCCGCCGCTCGAGCATGTTCCGCATGGGACGTGGAAGTGCAAGTGGTGCGCCATGTGCCAGAAGTGTGGCACCAACAGTCCGGGCTTCAACAGTGGCTGGATGAACAGCTACACCGAGTGTGGCCCGTGTGCCAGCCAGGCCAACTGTACGTCCTGTAACGAAGGGTACGGAGAGGGGGACCTAATCATCCAGTGCCACCAGTGCGAACGGTGGCTGCACTGTGCGTGCGATCAGATCAAGAACGAAGCCGAAGCGGAACGGTGCGCCGAAGAGGGCTACAATTGTGTCGTCTGCCGACCGGCCGACCAACCGCCGCCCCATCTGGTGCCGAAGCGGAAAAGTCTCACGTCGCTCGGAGCATCCTCTGCGGCGGCCCTCGGATCGCTAACGGCACAGAAAGGGGCGGCGAAGTTGGAGGAAAAAGTCGTTCCGCTAGCCCTCGAGGGCAACCACTACGTCGACGGCGTGTGCCTGAGTGAACACGGACTGCACCAGATCAAGGCGCTGCAGGCCGAGTTTGGGAAGCGCGGCAAGCGGAAACCGAAGCTACCGGTGGAACCACCGGTGGCGGCGGAGAAAGACGCGGGAATACTGGCCGCCATCGAGTCGGTCGTTTCCGGCAACAGCCACGACAACTCGTTCGAAGATATGCGCCTCGAGCCGCTGGACCCGAAGGAGGAAGCCGAAATCTACAAGGACGGCATGCCGTGGAACGATCCGACGCCCCCGGAAGGGTTCGCGCTGTTCACCACCGAGGGTGGCACCGTGGTGCTGCGGAAGAAACGACAGCGCAATCTGCAAAAACTAGGCATCGGCGGGTTCTTCGTGCGCAACCGTGCAATCCGGACGAAGGACGGATGCAAGGACGACGAGGACGGGCTGGGCGAAGGGTTGGACGACGGTGCAGACGGTGGAGCTGTGACGAAACCAAAGAAGAAGCCAATCCGGCGGAAGCCGAAAAATAAGCTCATCGAAATCTACCCCAACATACTGCAGGACGCGTTCTTTGGCCGGGCGCTGCTATGTGCGAACGTAATGCCCCAGTTCGAGACACCCGTCAGCGACGACGA
>NW_026455392.1:0-4309 GCF_943734635.1 Anopheles cruzii | reverse complement strand
TCGAGTTCCAATGGTTGCTACGATGGCGTCCCTTGAGCCGTTGCCATGATCCATGTGCAACGGTTGCTGCGATGCCTTGCAATGAAGTTACGATTGTTCGATGGGTGAATGTCAACGTATCGTGTTTTAGGCGATTTCCCCTTTTGCACTTGCATTTTACATTTAAAATAAATATTCAAGGTAAATCTACCGATTAAACAGAAAGTGCGAAACGAATGAGAAGGAGCTGATGAGAGGAAAGGCCATGCAGGTTCTAAGAGAGAGATTCAGTTCCCGTAGGCGTGGAGAGAGGAGCAGCGACGGGTAGCGGGAGCCGTAATTTGTTATATTCTAATCGAAGTGATCGATTTATTGTAATACTTTGACAGACTTCAGTAACAGTATAATATACTGAAATCTTATTCTAGCTTTGCGATGAACTATTTTGTTTGTTTTTCAAATTCGAAGTAATTCGTCGCAAACGAATTAATTTCAATATACTTTTACTGAATTCTCTCAAAATATTACAATATATCATAAACTGAATACTTTAGTGACAGTTAATTTAGTTGCAAATTCACATAAAAGTAGCTTGGACATCAGATCTACAACTTCGCCCCCCAGTCTTTCCATTCTCATCATGATGTTGAACCTATCACGCTGTATCCAACACAGCTGTTACGTACTTACTAAAGAGGTAGCAAAAATCCGTCCCCGCGTGTTTCCAACTCGGATTATCGCGCACTTTGACTAACCAATCGTTGAGCTTCTTGGGCGACTGAGCGCGAATAAAAATCCTTTCCAAGCCTTGCACAACGTGTTCTTGGCGAGGTGTGCTAAAACAACACCGTTCGTTAGTTCCGTAGTAGCTGGACACAGTCTCCGTCCTTGCTTCAAATCGGTCTTCCGGCGAAGGTCGACGTAGTTGTTTGAAAATGCTATGCGACAGTGAGCGATGTAAAAAATCTCGCAGCACTACGCTGACTAAAAATTACTTAATGTATTTTTCATTAAGTGACTCATATTGTCGTATTATTTTTTGTTTGTTAAAGTTTTAAACTTATTTCTTCGTATTAACGTTAAAAGCTTTACCATCACTTTGTTAATGTTGCAAAACTTCCTTATAATATTCATCGTAATACTTGTTCATAAAGTGTATAAAGTTGGCCCCAACAAACGATTGTCAACAAAATACTTTTAATCAAAAACGATTCGGTGTTTCTTAACAGTAGTTCTGTATGGTTTAAAATAAATACAACATCAGAAATCAGTCTTGGTGATGTCACGCTATAGTCAATATTTTTATTTTTGCCTCAAAATTAATTGGCCGAACAATTTATAATGCTACGGAGAAAATGAAATTTAAATGTTTGTCAGGCAATGGATTAAAACGCAGAAATATCATATGTGTATCGTAGCGAGTGAGAATGAATTAAACTAGTGTAGCTCGGATCGGGTGCTTTTCCATCCTTCTCAATGCGATGCTTGGCACTTCGCCAAATTGAGGTATAATATAGTGGTAACGCTACGGGATGTTTTACAAGAGTGGTTAGTTAATTGTAGAAATGGAAATATGGGGCTTCGGCTGCTGTGTTTAATTGTCCCATTCTTTCTCGTGTACACCTTCCATGCTGCATTGTTCGAGAGTTTTGTTCACCAACAAACGGACACTAACAGTGTTTCTATCCTGCAATGATACGGATCTTTAGGTAAGGAAATTTGGAATCTGCGTTTGTAATTGGTGCGTACCTCTTCCTTGAATGTCTCGGCAATTTTATTTAATGTTTATTCAATTTATTTAATCGTTCCTCGTGGTCCAGGCACGAGCTAGGCCAAGGCAGGGAGTTTATTCCTCTTCGATTGTCTCGAGTGTTGGAGTCTTGGAAAATTTCCAGCTGTACAACAAATGAAAGAAAGAACATATTAATATTACACAGGATACGTTGTCAATTCATATTTTTGGACACTTACCGTCCATATCTCCGGCTGGAAAATTCAACTGGAGCATCCAGTTGCGCGTTTAAAGTTGAAAATCGAACGCATAATCGTTGACCGTGTAGTAGGAAATTATCGAACCGGATACGCGCCCAATTGGCATCCGCGAGACTGACGTACTTAATGTACACAGCTATTATATGTCTATGGATATAGTGCCGTAAGAAGTAACACACTTCCATAGGCCCGATTTGGCCAAATAAATTTTCCAATTCTACAGCAGTAGCCAGCTCATTCATGTTAAAGACGACCAGGACGCAACCCGGACAGACTTCGGAGACACTACCGCGGCGCCGGGATGAGAGCAGCTTCCGAAAGGCTTCGGTGGATGCTGCCTGTCGCTGTCGAATAATTTGCACAATATTTGGAAACATTATAATCATCATCTGTCGAGCCCCTCATGACGCGCGCGACTTTATGCGCAACAAAACAAAGAAGCATGCAATGGTACAACACCACAGCGACAGTAAAATTTCCAAAAACATACGCGTTCGAACTCCAACGTAGATTCTTGTTCCGCTGCTTGGGACGATTCCATTTCCCTGAGATATTGGATATTGAGTTACAACAATGTTTCCTTTGCACTACACGTATCAGCGCTGCTCCCTCACTTTTCCACTGCTAGCAAATTGGCTTCGCGAACTGGCGAATAGAAGAGTGTAAAGCATTTAACTAGCGATAGTCTATTTCACATCTAATGCACTAATCATTCTCACGTAATGGACTGTTTTTAACATAAAAAAAACAATTCTTACCTGAACCTGAACAAAACGGTGCAATGCGATGGAAAACTGTTGCTGAACTGCGCATCGCGATTAGCGCGTCTCGAGTTCCAATGGTTGCTACGATGGCGTCCCTTGAGCCGTTGCCATGATCCATGTGCAACGGTTGCTGCGATGCCTTGCAATGAAGTTACGATTGTTCGATGGGTGAATGTCAACGTATCGTGTTTTAGGCGATTTCCCCTTTTGCACTTGCATTTTACATTTAAAATAAATATTCAAGGTAAATCTACCGATTAAACAGAAAGTGCGAAACGAATGAGAAGGAGCTGATGAGAGGAAAGGCCATGCAGGTTCTAAGAGAGAGATTCAGTTCCCGTAGGCGTGGAGAGAGGAGCAGCGACGGGTAGCGGGAGCCGTAATTTGTTATATTCTAATCGAAGTGATCGATTTATTGTAATACTTTGACAGACTTCAGTAACAGTATAATATACTGAAATCTTATTCTAGCTTTGCGATGAACTATTTTGTTTGTTTTTCAAATTCGAAGTAATTCGTCGCAAACGAATTAATTTCAATATACTTTTACTGAATTCTCTCAAAATATTACAATATATCATAAACTGAATACTTTAGTGACAGTTAATTTAGTTGCAAATTCACATAAAAGTAGCTTGGACATCAGATCTACAACTTCGCCCCCCAGTCTTTCCATTCTCATCATGATGTTGAACCTATCACGCTGTATCCAACACAGCTGTTACGTACTTACTAAAGAGGTAGCAAAAATCCGTCCCCGCGTGTTTCCAACTCGGATTATCGCGCACTTTGACTAACCAATCGTTGAGCTTCTTGGGCGACTGAGCGCGAATAAAAATCCTTTCCAAGCCTTGCACAACGTGTTCTTGGCGAGGTGTGCTAAAACAACACCGTTCGTTAGTTCCGTAGTAGCTGGACACAGTCTCCGTCCTTGCTTCAAATCGGTCTTCCGGCGAAGGTCGACGTAGTTGTTTGAAAATGCTATGCGACAGTGAGCGATGTAAAAAATCTCGCAGCACTACGCTGACTAAAAATTACTTAATGTATTTTTCATTAAGTGACTCATATTGTCGTATTATTTTTTGTTTGTTAAAGTTTTAAACTTATTTCTTCGTATTAACGTTAAAAGCTTTACCATCACTTTGTTAATGTTGCAAAACTTCCTTATAATATTCATCGTAATACTTGTTCATAAAGTGTATAAAGTTGGCCCCAACAAACGATTGTCAACAAAATACTTTTAATCAAAAACGATTCGGTGTTTCTTAACAGTAGTTCTGTATGGTTTAAAATAAATACAACATCAGAAATCAGTCTTGGTGATGTCACGCTATAGTCAATATTTTTATTTTTGCCTCAAAATTAATTGGCCGAACAATTTATAATGCTACGGAGAAAATGAAATTTAAATGTTTGTCAGGCAATGGATTAAAACGCAGAAATATCATATGTGTATCGTAGCGAGTGAGAATGAATTAAACTAGTGTAGCTCGGATCGGGTGCTTTTCCATCCTTCTCAATGCGATGCTTGGCACTTCGCCAAATTGAGGTATAATATAGTGGTAACGCTACGG
>NW_026455391.1:0-4313 GCF_943734635.1 Anopheles cruzii | reverse complement strand
GTTTTTTAATAAAAGTCCTGGAATTTTTGAATTGCACCTTGTATATTATTGAAATAAATCAATTCGAATGGTTTGCACTTTGCAAGAACGCTCAATGTTGTAAAAGATATATCAACAGATTTATCAACAAACCTGATTGTGAAGCCTGTTTCGTGATATGGTTTTAAGTGATTCTAACGGAATTGTTAAGAAAGGGCATGGATGACAGAAACTAAATTCACTAATCTTTACACAACTTACCGCTTTCCTTTACTCTAATGAGCCTCAGCACCGCATAATTTAACAAACAGCGCTCCCATGCAAATAGCCGGACGCCGCCAAAGGGAGCAGCGTCACCGGATGAAATGTTTATGTTTTGCGAGCCAATTACTTCTCGAGCAGCTCTCGATTCGCTTCTTCGGGCGAGAATGAAGTTGGCAACTCACCATCAGCTGATGGCATTTCCGAAGCGTATCGAACAGTGCATTCGCCCCACCAGCGTGCCGCCGTCGAAAAGGGCATGCGCCGTGGAAAGCTGTTACGCGGATGAACAGCACCTCAGTTCAGTTCATCCACAAGCCAGAATTCGAGTCGGACGAGTCTGGGTTGCACTTGGGCGCTCCTCGATTCGCTCGGTCGCTCGGTTCACGTAAGCTGGCGGACCCTTTTTCCGAAAGGTTGTTTCCGACAACACGAGCACGTTGCGTGACACCTTGAACTGGGGTTCGTGGAGATTTCAGCCGTAGCGACGGAATCGTAACACGGTACGGTACGTTGGCTGGTCGTTGCTGGCGCCCGAAAGGATACCGTTGAAAGTTTAATGCTCGTTTTATGTAATTCCTTTAAATGATCTGCCCTGCAGGTGGCTTTGGTTTCGCCTTGGGGGCCGAAGACATAAAGCGTCCGATGTTTATCGACAATCCGTCGGTGAAATCGGTGAAAATAACGTCACGTTTATGTGGCGGATGGAGCAAAAAAAAGGACACACGAATTCCACTGCGGGAATTGCGGGCTGGGTTGGTAGGTACACATTCTCGCCGTGCTTCGTCGTCGTCGTCGGCAGGACCCGCGGCTCGGAGGAGCAGCGAGAGGCGTAAAATGTTTACAAAACTCGAGCGAAACCGTGTCGTCGATACGCCGAACCGTGTCGACACAAAATTGCGCATGTCTGGGGGTTTTGACAGCTTTCGTTTGCTTACCCAGGAGCAACCGACCGATAGTCCTTGCAAGGTCAGCGGGATTCGCACGAGCAGGAGTGTAGCGGTGGCAGTGGAACCAGAGGAACCAGAGGCTTGTTCGGCAGTTGCCGCGGCGGATGCTTTATCTTTGGCAGACACGAAGACACTCGCCATCGGAAATTCATGCTGATTTATTTCGAACATTCGAACGGAATTTCGTCCGTCCGTTAAGTTATAAGCGATCCGAGCTGATTGGTTGAAATGTACCGAAAAGGGGGGGCAAGAAAAAAACTTCGAGGTCACCGTAGAGGGCAGAGGCCGAAGTAGTGTGAGAAAGGTCGGGCCACGACCGGTGGATGGCGTCTGGAAGAGTTTCTGTATTTGATGGCAAGTGGTTTCTACTTCGGCTCTTTCTAATTAGCTCTGCTGGGCACTCCGCAGAAGAACGGTCAATTCGTCTAATGTTTCCCCGATCCGGAGCGCCGGTCCATTGTGGTAATTAATTGTGCCCAAGATATGAACCGACGGTCTGTCAACCGCCGGCTGACCGAGAGCCTTTTTATGCAAGAGTTTGATCGTTGGTTCGCGAAGGACGAACTCAGCCAGCTGCTGAGAACGGCCTGCAAAGTGACCACAAGTTTCAGGAACCGCTCAGATCGTTTCCATCAATGCTGACACAACGGGTTTAAATAACGGCGTCCGTAGGGAACCGAGTGCCCGTGTCAGGTTATAGCAACAAGTGCATTATTGTTAACTTCAGTCAAATATTGCACAGTGATACATGCTTCATTGGCCCTGAGCCGGTTTCGCCAAGCCAACCCAGCATATCCTCTTGTGTATGTCTCAATAAACAGAGTAAAACAACCACCTGTGCTGTCTTGCAGCATGAACATCGAAGCACCCGAACCATGATGGAGGCGCATGGTCGAGGCCACCCTTTGATGGAGGCGCATGGTGGTTCACGGTAATTTCACGTTCAGTGATTACAGAACGTGGGTGCGTTTAGTTGCCGAAGGGCTACGGTTATGGCAGTGATGCTGAACTTCAATCGCAGCAACAATAAATAAACATTACATAAGCATTGTGCTCGCAGCTGACATCATAACCCGCTTAGAACCACCGTGTAGCATAAAAACACTACAGGCCTTGTGGTTTCCTTTTTTAGGGCTTATCTTCTACCCAACCGCTTTTGATGCACCACACCCGAAGAGGCGATATTTTATTTGAACTTTCGAGTATTCCAGTTCCGAGTACTGGTGGCACCGTTTATGCTCTTTTATGTCACCGAAACCAAAAGGATTCTTACATAATAGGCATCGCGTTGTTTGTGTTTATTTGAATGTGAAGCAAGAACAAGAGGAAAAGGATACAGCAGCAGGATTAAGGATGAGTGCACGCGGAAACAGTGCCCTTGTGCCCGCAGTAGTACCTTTGTTGTGTGCTGCGCTGTGCGAATGTGAGAGAAACATTCACCACAACACAGCTGCGCCGTGTGAAAAGATATTTGTCGTTGCCACGAACGAAACTCTGTTCTGGTTGCAAATTCCTTTTGTTTCTCGACGACCACAAAGGAAAGGTAGTTTTTTTTGTTCGTCTCCCATCCGTGCACCGACCATTGTTTGCGCCAACTCCGCCGATTCAGTCTTATGTTGCGAGGTTGCCGTGTGCGCCGTATTCTGCCGAATTGGCACCGGTCTAAGGGGGCGAGCCTTCAGCGAATGTCATTCTGTGGGTTCTGCGACCGGCACGGCACAGTCCATTGTGACGGACTTTCTTTTGGGGCGTCAAGAAAGACTTTCACGTGGCATCACCCCGTGGCTGTGGCCGGGAGAAGGGGAAACAATAAAAACAAGGTCCTACTTCTAGAAATCGCCATCGCCAACGATGACGGATGGTTGGTGTCCTTGTGCTATTTTGTCCATTTATCTTTGCGTCCAGCCCGAACCAATTTGGTTCAATGGCCGGTGGTTGCGTGTGAAAGTGGAACAAAGGCTGCCACACACAATTGCCCACCGGCACCCACCGGGGATTGTGGCAAGGCTTGGCGGCTGGCCGGAAGCGGAAGGAATTTCAAAATGAAAAGAATTTTGTCGAAATAACAAACAAATCAGTGGAGATTTTCGTCCTCCGGAAGATGTTGTGTTTGCATCCGGCTTGGCAGTTGTTATGCATCCGTGCCCTCGTTCCTTCCGATGCTTTTCGATTTTAAGCGCACCGTTGCTCGCGGTGAGCCATTAGTGACTAGTATGCAAATCCGGTAAGTTGAGCATGGAAAAACAGGGCATCAATGAAAGTCCGTGATCTGCATATATGGCAGCTCGCCTTTATTTATCACTCATACTCTGCTTCTATAATTTAAAAAATAACAATTGGTTTTGATTCATATAATATGCTATGTTCGTGCAGTTCACGTTCGTTCGTGCGTTTGTATAACGAAAGATTTTCAGATTGTACAGGCACACCATCGTTGGCATCTAAATCAAATGTCTTTGTTATGCGTTTTGGGCTCCAATTGGGCTTTGTAGAATACATATCAGGTTGGGGAAAAAGTAATCGACGTTTTTCACGACAGATGCCTTTTGTGATCGATATCTCGTAAAGTATCAATCGTACAGGTTCAAGTTTAGGTTCTTTTTAAAGCTGATACTTCACACTTTAAAAACTGCTTTCCCTGTTTTTTGTTTTTTTCATTCGTTCGTGAGTTACAGGGTGTTAACAATGGAGGTCAACTAAGAGAAAATAAGATACATTTTACAGTTTTTCTTTGAAAAAGGCGAAAATTCAAGATAGGCCGCTGAAATTTTGCATGGTGTTTATGGTGCCGATACTCTAACAGCTAGTTGCGATAAATTTTGGTTTCGTTGACCCGTTTCAGTTATTTTCGATGTTAAAGATGCACCTCGCATAGGCAGACCCGCCGTCGAAAATGTCGATAAAATCACAGAAATAATCAAAGTTGGTCGGCATGTTAGTAGTCAGAGCATCGGCCAGGACCTAAAGATTACCAATCAGACAGTTTTAAGCCATTTGCGCAAATCTGGATCCACAAAGAAGCTCAATGTTTGGGCGCCACCCTATTTACACCAAAAAACATGATGGCGCAAATTTTCATTTGCGCAATTTTGGCCAAACGGAATGAAATTGACACATTTCGTA
>NW_026455390.1:0-4326 GCF_943734635.1 Anopheles cruzii | reverse complement strand
CATTTGGCTGTTGCCATATGCAACAATACACGATATTTTGGATGTTTACATTGTCGAGGACGGTTTGCGAAAGACTACGAAGGTCCTTCCGGTTTCGGTTATCTGATTGATTGAATGATGTGGGCAGGGCATGATTTGTTTGATTTGATAAGATAAATAATTATTGCAGGCCCCGTTACTGAAGTAATCAGCAACGCTCGTCGTCGGACGACAACACGATAATGGATCCGGATCGGATCGTGAAACACCCGAGCGATTGCTGCTGGATTACGTAAAAAACCACGACAACATTTTCGGTCATGTTACGAACAACTTCCACAGCCTGGTGCACTTAGTTGAATAGGTTAAAGACTTTGGTCCTCTGCCGTGTCAGTCGACTCACCCATTCGAGGACATGCTGCATAAACTGGGAAGCAAAGTTGACTTTACCAGAGCAACGAAACCGCTGAAACAATTCGCGCAATGCCTGTTTAGTGTATGTAATAGTGTAATAAGTAGTGTATGTATTAGTATAAGCGTGTGTTAGTATTCCGTGTAACCGAACTACCGAACAAACGAATTACAGGCCAGTCTAGTCGAGACCGTCAAGGATGCAACAGCCTGTAGCGTCGTGAATCAATGTACGCGGATCCTGGTACGCCCCTCCCACGTGAGCCAGTGCTCCAAGACCAACGGAAGAGAATTCGGAATGATTTCGCATTGACACTCGAAACCAAATCCGATTATAGGGGCAGCTGGTTTTTGGCGAAGAGCGAAGGCTCAAGCAATGTCCTAGTGGTTAAAGGGCGTTAAAGGGCGTTTTTAAGGGCTACGGGTGGTAATGTGTAGTCAGTCGAACAAGTCGGCGAATATGAACATCCGGGGAAATATGTACCACAGGATTTGAATGTCTTTCACGCACCAGATAAACGCAATCTCCACGCAATTTAATGTTATAAGCTGGAGGGGATAATTTGCAAACTGGCTGTGTTTACAATTAGCAAGGCCTTAAGTTTCGTGCCCATGCCTGAATCTTTGAAACGACGTTGTTAGGTTGTGTTTGTTTTTTTTGTTGGGGCCTTGAGCCTTGAGGCTCATTGACATAACGTTTTACAAATAAATCAGAATTATCAGAATTATTATAAATTATCAGAATTGATTATCAGAAAGGTCACCCCGGACCTGGTGGCATCCCAAGCTGCCACGCTCTCTAGTGATCGATGGCCTTAGGATTCCGATTCAACGGCCGTTTGTACCAAAGCTGTCGACGTGCGTTAAGTGCAATAGGATCGGGCAGGCTACAAACTACAAGCAATCCTGTGGAAAGTGCCGTGGTGATCACTCCACAACGAAGTGTAATGCCTCGGTGCAGAAAAGGGTCCATTTCCGGCAACAGTGGCACGCAATCACTGAGTGCCCTGTATACCGATAGAAAAGAGCCAAGAATAGGAAGGCAGTCAGTGCGCAACAAAACGGCAACATTCTTGCAAATACAAAATACACTCATACCAACCAAAACCTTCTACATGTTGAAAACGGGGACCGTATTAGAGTACTCGCATAGTGAACCGCGAGAAGATAACAAATGGCAAACATTCAGATTCGATAGTTACAATGAGCGAATAAATTTGCGCTGTAAAGCTCTTGCTCGAGTGCTAAAACTACTCTATGCTCGAGCAAATCGCTGGCAAATTCAGCAACAATCTGGGAAAGTTAAAACGAAAAAGTGAAAAAGAAAGGGAAAGCGGCAAGTGGAAGAGAGAGGTATTGGTAAGTTTGTACGATGGATACTGTCGATGTAAACTCTTACAAAATTTAATTTGTCCATTTATTTGCCGTGCCTTACCCTAGCCAACATTCCATGTTCTCCTTGAGAGTACAGGTGGAATTGTCTGGTGTACCCTGACGGAGCTGTCGAGGGTATTGGTAAGTTTTTACGATAGTTAGTTGAGATATTTACAGTTATTAATGTTTATTATCCTTTTATTTGCAGTGCCAAAGCCTAACGAATCCACGTAAAAGCGCACGGTCGAGCTCGGTAACCGTTGGGTAGCGACCTTCCTGAATGTCTGTAAAAGATGGGTACTGCTCGATGAATGTTGTAACACGCCAACCGGTGATCCTACCCAACAAGCACTACCTGACACATCTCATCTTTGATGACTATCACCGGCGGTTCCACCATCAGAGTCACGAAACGGGGGTGAACGAGGTTAGGCAGAGCTTCCGGATCCCGTGACTTTGAACTGCGGTCGCCAGAGTGCGCAAGAACTGTCAAAAGCGCAAAAATATCTCAACGTGCACATCGAGGTGGCGCATTCCCTCACAAACCGCTCCTGCACCATGGCATTGAGGAACATGATCGCACGGCGAGGAACCCCGACCCAATTATGCAGCGATCGAGGCACTAACTTTGTGGGCGCCAACAAAGAGATGGAAAGTGCACTGAGATCCGAAGACCAGGGGGCGTTAGCTGAAGGCGGCCGTAGCATTGGAAACGAGTGGCTGTTCATTCCACCCTCAACCCCGCACATGGGAGAAAGCTGGGAACGCCTTATGAGGACGGTCACGCAGAACCTCCTGAGGGTCAGCGCACGGGCAAGACTGACGGAGCAGGTTCTCCGTAACACCCTCACGGAGATCGAAAACATCATAAACTGTTGGGCCTTGAACCTTCTGCTCCCTTCTTCGCGCCTCTGCCGCCCCTAGCATTTAAGGCCTTAGTACGTAAGCTTCAATTTATAAAGCCATCGGCAAACAATTGTAAATAAATATGAAAATATGAAATAGAACGTGTACCGAGATAGAACCGGGAACTGAGCGACAGAACGTGAACCGAGATAGAACCGTGCAGAGTTAGCGACAGAACCAGCAAAGAGACTTACATTTTTGAGCTCCACAGATAGAACAAGAAGCTACAAAAAAGGTTGAGGCTTGTACGTCGCGTAAAGTAAACATTATAACTTTATATGGAAATAAAGTTGACAAGAAACTGTGCCCAAGAAGTCTTGAGCACGCGTCGTGGTAAGACCAGATCTGACTGGTTCGACAATGAGTGTAGGCATGTGACAAAAAGAAAAAACATTGGGTACAAAGCAATGATAGACAGGCGCAGGACGCGGGACAGCGTAAAGGAATATAAGACGCTCAGGAGAATAGAGAAACAAGTTCACAAGAAAAAGAATGGATTTCGGGAATAGCAAAAAAATACAAGAACTTGAAGATCAACTTAGCTGAAGCATTGCGCATTAAACCAAACTCGGCGCGCTCGGTGCCGACCCAGCCGATGAGCAAACCGGTGCTTCGACGGGTTTTCGGGCGACGGTGTCGACACTAAGCTCGGTAAAATCTAGGGCAACATTGTTGTCCTAGCCGTGGATATGACGCCTTCAAATGCAATGGCGAAACCGTAAAAAAACGTTTTTAAAAGTTGGAAAAAGAGTGGTTTATATGCTCACGATTCTTGTAGGCATGCTTGTGAAGATCCTGCAGCAGCAGCAGATGCGGCATCGGGCAACGGTGCAACGTCTCTAAAAATGAGAAACAATTTATTTAAAAAAAACAAATAAAGCTTCGCTATGTTACACAAAGTAGAAATACGTTACCTGCTAGTTCATGGAGTGCTTCGGGTGTTTCACGATCCGATCCGGATCCATTGTCGTGTTGTCGTCCGACGACGAGCGTTGCTGATTACTTCAGTAACGGGGCCTGCAATAATTATTTATCTTATCAAATCAGACAAATCATGCCCTGTCCAAATCATTCAGTCAATCAGATAACCGAAACCGGAAGGACCTTCGTAGTCTTTCGCAAACCGTCCTCGACAATGTAAACAAACATTCGACTTTCTTATGCTTATTCGATCGGTAGGAGAGCGCGAGGAATCAAAGCGTAAAGTAGCGCCAGAACACACCCCTGTCAACTAGGAGCAGTCTGGAAGAAAGTGTCACGAGCGCCGGATAAAGTCTCTGCTAAGTGAAGGGAGGCCATTTCACGTTCGATCGCGGCTGATACTTAACTTCATCATTATCAACGTACAAGCAGCAGCGGCAACTTATGTGGACCGCGTGGTATCGACCGTGAACCGAACTTTGGCACACGCATCACACGTAAAATGGCGTGATGGCGGCAGCGATCGCACATCGTCATCACCCTAGCCTTTTCTATCTAACTCGTACTCACTCACATCAACTCGAATCGTTGGATCGTCGGATGTGTTGGAGCGGATGAAACCTACGATCCAACTCGCCTCGTTTGCGGACATCACCGGGGAACACACACGCGACCGATCGGTAAACCGCACGAACCACAAATAACGATCCGCCGGGACTGTACCCCGCAATCACT
>NW_026455389.1:0-4327 GCF_943734635.1 Anopheles cruzii | reverse complement strand
TCAACGCCTACCGGTCACTATCACTTCCGCGCGATGCCGATGGGCTTGAGGAACAGCCCGTCCACATTCCAGCGTCTAATGAACACGGTCTTATATGAGATCAAAGGTGTCAGGGCAGTAGTATACTTGGACGACATTGTCGTTTTTGGAAGGACAATCAATGAACATAATGAACACTTTGAAAAGGTGCTACGAGGGCTTCGCAAGTACAATTTAAAGCTTGAGCCAAAGAAATGCCAGATTCTGAAGGAAGAAATCAAATACCTAGGCCACATAATCAATCAACAGGGAGTAAGGCCCGCTAAAGACAATGTCAAAAGCATTGAGAATATGAGCCCACCAACAAACATCAAGGGAGTACGTTCGTTCTTAGGCGCAACTAACTTCTATGGGAAATTCATCCCAGGTATCGCAAGGATCCGTAAGCCTCTAAACGATTTGTTGAAGAAGGACATTCAATTCAATTGGTCGTCCGACTGCAATGACGCTTTCAACACGTTGCGGAAAGCTCTAATCTCAGAACCAATATTAGTGAGGCCAAACCATCGAGACAGATTTGTGTTGACTACCGACGCCAGTAAATTTGCCATTGGAGCGGTGCTTTCAAATGAGAAAACAGTAGACCGACCTATAGCGTTCGCCAGCAGGTCATTGAATGGACCCGAAACCCGTTATCATACGATCGAAAAGGAGTTACTGGCCATTGTTTGGGCCGTCGCATATTTTAAGCATTACATATATGGTCAGAAGTTTATAGTTTACACCGACCATAGACCCCTTGTATCTCTTTGGAGGTTGAAGGAAAGCTCACCTGTGCTCACAAGACTAAGATTGAAATTACAGGGAACAGAATTAGACATCCGTTACAAACAAGGGAAAGAGAATATTGTGGCGGACTTTTTGTCACGCATGCCAACCGAAGCCGAGCAAGCCGAAGACAAAGTATCGAAGGAAAGCGATCACGAGCCAGAGAAAAAAATAGTAGCTATCACCACAAGACACCAGAAAAGAATGCAGGATAATCAAAATATCATAAACCAAACACCCATTACCACCAATAGTAGCAAGCAGGCAGTTAAGGCCAATACCGGAAATCATCTCGACAATCTCATGAAAATAGATACGCAGAACGATAAGAACGACACAGCCAATCAATATAGATTCGCACAGTTATACACCGAATTCCAGACAGACCTTAATTGCAATAACATAACAGTAAAGGATCTAAAATTCACTTCAGTAGAAAACACTAATGCCGATTCTCCGAAAATAGTAATCTTAAACAGCAGAACCTCCTTCACCGAACTATCCACGCTGGAAGACATTCCGCACGGGCTCAAAGATTTTACGGTAGACAACATTGTCACAATTCCCTCGAGCAGAACATACGGATTAATTTTGGAAGGGAAGAGCAACTCCTTGACGAAAGCCGAAACTTTTTTTAACCGCTTTAATCAAGTATTGTTAACGTATTCCGAAAAGGAAGGGTTAAGCGGCGAAATCGACGTCATCTCTTTCAGAGAGATTAGGCAGCTCGAAATATTGCAAATGCTACAGTTTTTGGGAAACAAACATGGAGTTTCCTTTAAAGTTTTCAATGCAGGCATGAAAAGGATCGAAATATCAGGAGATGAGATCGATACGGTGTTGCGTGAATTTCACGACGCACCTTTAGGAGGGCACGTGGGAGCAAGACGCCTGAAAAAGAGGATCGAAAATATTTACCACTGGAAGGACATGAGAAAGGATATCGAAAGTTATGTCCGTAAATGCGATTCTTGCCAACGAAACAAAATTTGTAAATACACCAAAGTCCCCATGAAAATTACTACGACATCTGTCGGGCCGTTGGAGAAGGTCTACATGGATATTGTGGTCTTGCCCGAATCTGAACAGGGAAATCGATACGGATTAGTGATGCAGGATGATTTAACGAGGCACCTAACAGTGGCAGCAATGGAGAACCAAGAGGCTAACACGGTTGCGAGAACATTCGTCGAGAATTACATCTGTCAGTACGGAACACCAAAGGAATTGGTAACCGACCAAGGCGCGAATTTCATGGGCCAGGTTATGAAAAACATTTGCAAGATTTTAAAGATCAAGAAAATAAACACAAGCGCATACCACCCACAGGCCAATCTGGTAGAAAGAGCCAATAGGGAACTGAAAATTTATTTGAGACAATTCGTTGGGGGCAATGCACAAATCTGGGACCAGCAAATCCCATATTTTTGCTTCGAATATAATACGACCGTAAACTCCTCGACAGGTTATACCCCATACGAGCTTATGTTTGGTCGGGAGCCAAGAATCCCCGCCACCATATACCAGGGCAGCAATAGTGATCCCACGTATCGCGATTATGTGCAGGAAATGAAAGCCATATTTAAAAATATCCACTCAGTAGCTAAGAATAATTTGATTAAATCTAAGGAAAAACGGAAGGAAGTGTACGATAAGAATACGAAAGAATGGAAGCCGATGTGGGGAGAACAAGTCTTGATCCAGGCCAACCCAATGGGCGTGGGAGCCAAGCTACAAAACACTTGGCGGGGACCCTACTTAGTAGTTGACTTACCTACCGAGCAAACTACTATCGTGAAGAATGGTAACAAATTCGAAAGGATTCATAACAATCGCTTAAAAAAATATTACGAATAGGGAACTTCAAGAAGTCACAAACGGAGACGAAGAAAAAAAACACACAGCAAAGATACGACAAAGGTTAGAACGATCGACTAGATAGTAAGTCATAGAGACACTTAAATATGAAAGTGGGAGCCGAGACGAGAACAGTCTCAGCTTTAAGTGAAAGAACAAAGGAGATTGAAAAAGATAAATAGAAGGAAAACAAAACTGGAGAGATAGAGAGAAAAAAAAGAGAGATAGAATGAAAACAAAACAAGAGAGAGGGATATAGAGAGAACGGAACATTCGTTCTAAGCCAAGTAAATCATGCTGTGAAGAACCCGGAAGAGCAGTTAGATTCAAACGAAAGAGGGTGCTTAAAGGAGCAAGGTCGGGACAATTTTATCGATATGTATAAGGGATTTTTGATAGGACCCTAACTACATATCCTATCAACGTAAAATATCCGGATTTTCCTCATTTTCACCTATTGGAATGGAAGAGATGTAGGCGGGAGAAAAGGCAGTATTGTTGAGAATGTTGTGGAGATAAATGGAAAGAAAAATATGAAGAGCGAAAGAAGGAACATGACGGCCAACAGGGTAAGAGAAAAACAGTAATAAGACATTTGAACCAAGGAAAGACAGAATAGGATCATACGAAATCAATGAACGAGAGAAAACAAATGGGGACAAGAAAACGCCCGAAATATTGCAGTCATGCTGGGAAGCCAGCATCACAACGCACCTGTAAGGTAATTAGACAAAGCCGTTGGATGAGTATTGATAGCAGCAACGAGAAGAAGAAAGGGAAAAGCAATACCGCGAGGGAAATACCACGAGGCGAAAGCAGTACAGCAGGAAAATAGCACGTGAATAGGTGATCCCTCAAATCCAGCATTCACTGCACCAGCTCGTGGTTTACAACAAAGACAGTGAATGCGAGGTAGAGAGGAATCAACCACGGATAAATGAATTGTGCGAGGCAGGATACCGCAAGAAGAGAAAAAGTAGAACAGGAACTAAAACAGAGAACCAACAGAACACTAAGGAGATAGAAAGATAAAGAGAACATGGGATGTATGAAGGACACAATACACTACAAGAGAAAAGTAAGCCGCGTCGGGAATTGTCGGATTTCAACCTTGAACGTCAATCACGTCATAACCAGTCCCAATCATTAGACGACACTAGGCTCAAGAAAGGTGGAAGAAGAAAAAAAACGTGAAGACGAAGAAAGATTGCAAAGAGAGAAAAACACGAGATAAGAGAAATAATGCTGTACATATGAAGAGGACAATTGACAGGACAACAACGCGGTAAGAAGAAAATTTGCGGATCGTAATTAAGCACGAGTTTAACCTAGACGAAGATAGCTACAGAAACGAAAGAAGGTCACGAAGACAAGAACTTTATAACCAATATAGCACTAAGACGAACGTAGCATTATGAATTAGAACAAGGTAAGAACCATGCGAGAAAGAAGAAGACAGGCAACGCCACGGAAAATAGAAGGACCGGAATCAACTAGTAGATAGCAGTTATACGGATAAGACAAAGTTAATTGTACGCCCCACTCAGATACACGCCCATCTCAGACACACGCCCTAAAAAGAACCCATGTATGGTAAGAACCTGAAAATTAAGACTTAGCGCGCCTGATAAACCTACAATCCACTTGAGGACACGTCTGTTCC
>NW_026455388.1:0-4329 GCF_943734635.1 Anopheles cruzii | reverse complement strand
ATCGCCTTTCGCAATGAAAGTCGGGTACGGACGGACGGACGGACGGACGGAAGAGGATCCTTTCGGTCCGGGTTGACCCGGTCCACGAACCTTTCGACCTCGAATTACCTATGGAGGAGCGATACGACCCCGTCACCGTCGTCAGCATCATCATCAGTAGGGCCATCAACAGGATGTGTGTTTTATTTTTCCACACACCCAGCCAGGCTCGCTGAGGTACGCTGAGACCGCCGTGTGGACCGACTGAAGGTCCCACTTGTGTGCCTGCCTGGGGCGGCCATCCGTTTACCGCTCTTTCGGCGAAAGGGGCCCTTTGCCAACACACGTCGACACATTTTTCATCCCCAAGTTTAAGGTTAGCATCTTTCTGGGGGGGCAGGTCGAGGCTTCACCGGCCGAGGCCGCAGGTACGGACCGAGGCCGAGAATGACCAACTATGATTAGGTGAGCGAATCAACATTTCAAATTATGACATTTGTGAGATGAGACACCGCCCGGTCCCCGTTTACGGGGACTTGGGCTTTTCGGTTCTTTGTCCGGTGGAGCGGACCCCGTGTCACCCTCCGAGGGTTCCGCGTGGCGAGCTTCTTCACCTGCCACAAAACTATAGAGCCCCCCGGCGCACTGCTCGTCTGGGAGTTAAAGCTGTTCCCAAGGTTTGGGTGGCCTTGGGAGCTTGTCGCAAAAAGGATTCGGGTTTTAATCTCATCTCGGTCTGGCGGCACCATGAAGTATTTATAATCCATTTCTCTCGTTGGCGTTTTCTTGGGATGCCCGACCGTCGCCGAAGTCCGTTCCATCTGAGGCGGACGGATGGATGGCTCTTGACTTTGCCTCTGACGGAACTGGTGGGTTTCGGTTTGTGTGCGGCCCAATTTCACCCTTAAAAGGGGGCGAAGATAGTTTTCGGAAGGTCTCGGGCACGGGCACATGATTACACAAGTTGCCAATGCCGATGGCGGACGGCGATGCGGGGGGGGTTTTGCAGTTGGTAGCAGGTTTAATTTGTCTTTGATTAATTCAATCCCCTCCGGCACCGAAGGTGGCGCACCTTCACCGTGTCGGGCGGGCGTTTCGGTCTTCTGTCGGTAGGCGGCTGGAAGGCAAGAACCTTCACAAGCGGTAACCATGGGCGGAGAGACACAACTTAACGCATCGGCGCAGCATTGGGGCTTTGGAGATGATTGTGTAAAACTCTTCTCGAGTGGCAATAAATATTAATTACTTTCGATTTGTGGTGCACTTGATAAGGGATGTTAATCTCAGCCATGCCGGGCTCTCAGATGCCGGGCACTCGTTTAAACTAAAGGTTCTTGCTTTAACTAAAGAAAGAACTCATCACCAGTTGGACAGACAAACTATGACAGACATGAGATGTTATTTGCGAAGGTTCACTGCATTTTCACATCATTTATTTTCCACTTCTAAGCTTCTATAACATCGAACCCATTTGAAGTATGGTAAAAATGGCTATGAACGTAAACCGCCGACAAGGAACATCAACACTTCGAGGAAATACTGACAAAGGTTACCTGAGATATCAAATGCCCAAATGGAGAAGGCACGCAGGCGCGTGCCACAAACTTACCTGTGTTTGCGATAAGCAGATACACTCCAGTGGACAGCACTGGACCAACAGAGTCGTGTTGTAGCAGAATCGCCATAGTGTCGCCAGGAGGACCACCGCACGCCAGTTGGCATTCATCTCCTTGGCCACTGTCCGGGGGCTTCCTTCACCGTCGAAGCAGAGTCTCTCCGTCTCTCCGTGTCCGATGGCTGATGGCTAATGGCGATGGTGGACGATCCTCGCCGGTTTTCTATTCCGCTACTGCTTCTTCCGGAACTACCCCAGGTAAGGTGGCTCTAGGGTGTGGGCTAGGGATGTGGATCTGCCGGAAAAGGAACCAAAACAATTAATGTAATCTGAAACGGTCGCAAAACGGTTCGCAATGGAGACGCATGGTGGTTCACGATTTTTTCGCCGCAATTAATAAAATCAATTAAACGGTCCGGCACGCGCCAGAATCCGGCACGGCCTCACCGAGTCCGGCCGGCACAATCGTTTGGCCGATGGTGTTTGGGCGGACGGATGGGCTCACGATGGCCATGAATTACCGCCTCACCTCACCTTGCCGGCCAGCGCCGCCATCAATTTCCTTTTACTGCTCCGAACAATCAACAGTAAATCAAGCCGCCAAGTGAATCGCGGTTAGCGCCGTGCCTCGTGTCTTCATTGTTTCCCTCCGGCAGCGGGCCTCGGATTATCGGGACGGTCGAGGAGGCGGCAGCCGGATTCTTATCGTGCATAATTGAAACGGCATAGGCATACTTTCGCGTGATTAATGGTGCCGCCGCCGTCGTTGGCGACAAACTTCCTTTTGACGCGCCGCGCGGAATGCGTTGCCGTTCGGTATGGCGCGGCGGAGCTTTCGAAAGTGAAGGCGTTGCAGAAAGCCTACGCCACTGAATAAGCTCCGTGGTCAGCAGTGGCGGTGATGGTGGTGCAAAAATCGGGAAACCAGCAAGCACGTGCCAGATTTATAGTTTGGTTCACTAGATACAAAATGATGATTATTGTGGTGCCGGGGACTGGCCGCCCTTCCCATAAATCATTCCTTTCGCGGGCCGTGGATCTTTCGGAGCGGCGGCTCATTGGCGTGGGGAGGTACTTTGGAACGAAGTTGTAAATTCCACTCTGAGTGGCCGAGTTCACCAAAATACCTTCAACGGGAGGCAGCGAGATTGCATACCTTCTGGCGTTTTTCAAAAACATCTAAGCAAACGCTTCAAACTGCTGAGCTATGCAATGCGCCTAAAAATATGCAACCACGAACAATTGGCCTCTGCCTGGCATCTTATCATCTTAAGCAATTTCCACCCTTTTTGCTGTTCTTTCCCTTTAATGGTGTGAATGTTCTCATGCGATAATATTTTAAACAACTGTTGACTGTTGACCTGCAATGTTATTGCGAACAAGGCCATCTAAAGTCCGGTTCTCCATTAAAGTAGTTGTGTCTTTAAGTGCGCGCCGGATCTTGTACGACGGAGAACTACTCTCGTGAGGCCCTCTGCCGTACAAGCTACCGTTTAGTGAGCGCGCGCGTGGCAATGTTGCACAGAGGGCACCGAAATGAGCAACGGTCGTGTTCTGCATATGACCTCACCGAGCGGTGGTGGTTGGCAACAGCTAATAAAATTGGTACAAAATGTGCATCTCAAGTACACACAGCATGGCAGCATGGCACGGCAGTACGGCAGCGAATGGCCCAACGGAGGCCACCCTGGCCGAGGCGCTGCCCATTATTATCGTGGTGTGATAGAACGCGCCGAGCGATACCGCAAAACATGCTCCAGAAAGCAGTTCTACCTGAGGGCAGGCAACAATAGCGCCGGGGGGATTAGTAACAACAGCTATCCGGCGAGGCAGCCCTTGGCCGACTCCAAAGCAATTTGCCGGTAGGGACGAGTTTCCAGTTCGCCCTTCGAGTCGGCGCTCGGACACACACTTCAGTACGGTTCGGTAGATTAGCATCACAATCATCATCATCATCATCTGCCGCGCCCCGGCTAGGGCGGAGGGATGCCAGGCGGCCACGACCAACGGCAGTGGCAGTGTTGCTGGAAGGAATTTATTCACTATTTACTTGAGTGCAGCAACAGCAGTCGCGCATGCAGTTGCGTTTGCCGGTCCGAACGGTTGGTCGACGCAGATGCACCTTCTTCTTAAGCTACACCGGTTGGCCCTAAACTCTCCTCGCCGGCCTCCCCGGGGGTCTTTCTCGTTTTTGTCTGACTTTTATTTCACGACTGTCTGTGTGTGTTGCCGTTGCTCTCCGCGGCCGCTTTCTTAACAGCTGCTACTGCGGCCGGGTCCGGCGGTGAGTTATTTGCGGTCCAGCATCGGGTGTTCTGCAGCACCGAACGGATGGCGCACCGGGGCAAAAACTGTCCGACACACACACACACCCAGCATCGCCCGGGCTGAGGCAGGACGCGCAGTAAACTGGGCAAAAGTTTCGCTTTTAAATTTACCGACCGTTTCGTGTCCGACACCACCGGCGGCGTCCGGTGGTTCCGGTGGTCGGTTTTGTTGTTACCTGTCCGGTGGCTAAACTATGACTTTCTTTCTTGTGCTGCGGGTGCATCATCGTCCGGCCGCCTCCTTCTGCAGCCAGTTGGCCTCGGGCTCCGTGTGAGCAGATAAACAGATTACAACCGTTTTGGTGTCGTTTTTCTGGGGGAGCGAGCGCGCGTATTTCTAATGAGTTTCCCTGCATGCACTGGACGCAAAACGGTGCAGCAGCTTATTTGTGTCGGTTCCAACATTCA
>NW_026455387.1:0-4331 GCF_943734635.1 Anopheles cruzii | reverse complement strand
TGTTATGCTTCATCTTGTTGGGGTTTTTCGTTTTGCTGAATGCGTAGGAAGGCAACCATTTGCAATGTACGTTAATGACAGCTTACCCTTAGCTTTTCATAATTCCATTTTGTGTTTGGGGTTTACTTGTTATTATTTGCTACAGCTTTAGACTCGTTTGTTCTGTATTCTCTGTTGTAGAGTCATAGAAATTATATAATTCATTTTCATTTTCATTTGTTTGTCTTAATCGTTTTCAACACAATGACCGTAACGTTGGTTGCTCATGAAAGAAACGGAACGGAACGGAAGTACTCACAGTTCACAGTACTACAGTTTCAAGTGAATGTTCCAATTATATAAGTTGATGTGCGCTACAAGAAACCATAACCAGGACCCAACAAAAACAGTAAAATCCTTTTCGGTTTCTCAGAACTGGTATGCAAAGTGCTCGTGTTTCTACTACCTGTCTTCTTCCTCTTGATAAATTGTTGCTCTTGCGATATCCTGAACAGTGTGGTTTCTCATAAGTACGTTTGTAAAATCTTTTGCTTATATAAACATAGCCATAAATATTACAGTACGTTTGGTCAACAGGCTCGTTTTCTTCTCGCACAACCTTAATCACATGGGATGACACTTTCAACTCACTATCAAAGACAACTGGTGATGAAGATGATGGTGAGGACGATGGTCTTTTCCTTCAAATCGAACAGCTGATACGAATAGATCTCGTTTTAGCGCAAGGCCAGTTGTCGGTTTCTCCGATTGTCTAGACCACACTCGAGACCATCGGAGATCGACTACTCGAAGAAAGTTCATTACCACTCAACGACGCCTCGTTGCATAGGATTGCAGTGGGTGGCAGGTTTTAGACAGGGAAAACAAGTGGCCCAACCCATCGGGCGGCTGTCCTGTTGCCTGCGGTTGCTTTCAATGAAACGTGTGACGAGTGGAAGGTCTCAACTACCGGTGGTTGAATGTTGGGTGCCGTCGTCGGTTTTCGATTCCACCGACTCGGTTTCACTCAGAGATGCGCACCGATTGACAGTGGAATGCAACACCGGTTGTCTTGCAGCCAAATTGAAATAGTTTTACAAACAAGATTAAACCAGATCCGAACCGGGGCAGTCGCTCTGAAGCCAGCAAGGATGGCATTCACATATACCTAGGGAAATCGTACTCACCGTGCCACGGTTTCAGCATACCAGGGAATATCATCGCACAGTTGAGAAATATTCTCGGCCATGGAATAACACTTGCTCTCCAGAGGTACTCCCATTTGCACTTGTAGCATATTCGAGAAGCATGTAGCAACAATAGCAAAACATCGAATCGCAGCGCACCCTCCACGCTCTCAATGCATTTCAGCTGTAAGGACACTGAACACTAAGGTAGATATGACTCGTAAGACACCGACAGTTGGCCTGGACTAACTTTTACAGCAGTTTCAGACTTACATCATGCAAACAATTTACAAGGGCTACCACTAATGTCAATTAAATTGATTAGTTGGCTGTAGTCCCTCTAGAAGCGCGGATAAAATTGTCGTCTGTTTGGATATGTGAGGTAGTTGGTTTAGTTGCTCATAATTTGTTTGATGCAAGATTACAGAAGCCCACAGATCATTTGATTAGTTCGTGCTTTGTTCACGAAGGTTGTTTTAATCAAACATTCACAGCTACTATAAAAAAATAACGATAATGCAGTTGTCTGAATGCTATGGTTATGACAACTTTCAGAACTAGTTGTTGGTGGAAGGACGGGTTATGTTAAATATTGAATATATAACACTACATCAGACACGATGTATAGATGGAAATGGTATAGTCGATGGTTTTAACTTATTGAAATGCTAAATACGATTCAGCCTCTTCTTCAAGGAAAACAAAACGTTAGTGTACAAATACTATCTTATAACATAATATAAAGTTTTTATACACATCCATGTCATGCTGAGCTGTTGTTAAGATTCAACCTGTTCATGTTGTAGTTCGTCGAAAACAACAATAAAAAAAACATATCGATAAACGTGTGTTCAACATGCTCACGATACATGGCATGCCACACGACTAAAGTTTAACTACTACAGGCAGCATTTATATAAAACCGTTGTTCGTTCATCCGAGGTCTAACCCACGGTGAAAGCGGACGTAATTCGAAGGATTATCACCGGACACAGTGAAGCTGAGTCATAAAATTATATTGCACTCCAGTGACTGTAGCATCCGTTTGCTGCACCGGGTCCGTTGTTGTCAAAATGCAGCGCTTCTTGCTGTTTCTCATTATCTGCCGGTCCATTGCTTCAGTTAAACACACTTAATTGGGTGGTTATGCGTACGCGCCAGTAGAACTCTTGAAAAACAGATTAATTGATTGAGAACCATCAGTGCCGTGTAATGCTGGTTGAGTAAATTCTCTACGAACTATCCTTAAATATCTTATTCCGTACCTTTTTGTTCGTAATTTTACAAAAAATCGGTAGCATTGCTTGATGTTTGCTTACTTCAGTGACTATACCACAAGGTTAAAGTTTGCTTTAGCCGAACTTTCTCGTGTGCTTTTGTTTTTCGTACTCAGCTTCGTGAAACTTCTTTAATACGGCGCGTATCGTTCCGCTCTGCGCGGTGAGAAAATTTAATTAAACTTGCAAGGTTTACAAGCACTGCACAATAACGCTCTATTTAAGCAGGTCCAACTTCTCTTCTCTTTGTCATAAATAATGGCTCAGAGGTAAAGCAATCAAATCATATGCAGTCTCTCTTCACTCCCACCGAATGCCTTCATCGCGAACCGTCAAACACAATATTTTATCGTGGCGCTTTTATTTACTGGCAACAATGTCAGACAGTGGAGACCTCGGGGCTTTCAGTGCTGGATTGTGGTGCAAAGTTTTAATAAAATTTTAATAAATTTAACGTGGTAAAGATGGCGGACACGCTCTGTTACTCCTGCCTCGAAAGAGGAACATATCAGGGGACCAGGCAGAGGTGCAGTGTTTTAGTGCAGACGTGAAAGATGGAGGACAAACTAACGATTGAATATGGGTTGGTAGTTAAACCGAACAGTATCTTGTCACCAAACAACCCTGAAATCCGCACCAACACGTATGATATTACTTTAAAAAGGATGACGAAAAACATTTATGTACAATACTCGAATTAACCGAATCTTTGTAAAACATATTGGTAGTAAAGAATGTTAAAAATTTGGGATTCATGGCTATGTTTCCAACACGTTTGCAGTACGCAGCGAAAATTGTATTGCCGCGCGTTTTAGTAATTCTTCCGCCAAGCTACCGTCAATCATAGGTACTTAGGATAGTAGCACTTCGAGCTCCTGGGCGCAGACCCACGCGGGCCGAGTGCCTGTGCTGCGATGAAATCAGATAAATGCGGAATTTGTTTACGCAACACGGGCGCATTAAATTATTGCGAACCGATGCGAACCCTTCCACTGCGATCTAATTTATCGATTGGTCACTGCTTGTGAAATTGGAATTCATGGTGTGCCCTACCCGGTCCGGCACCGGGAGTTCGATTTTGTGGAAGTCAATCTGTATCCCGAAATCGATTTGTGTCGTTTTCGGACTATCCGAATGAAATACGCTCCATCCGCGATGTCTGTTCCAGCCACGAGGCGCGCGTCCAGCCGCCCAGGCGTAAGTAACCCGGTTCGACCAGGAAAGTCGACAATCAATGCAAATGATCTCCATCAATCTCGGGGCGAATCTTTGGATTTTGCCTACGCCGAACCAACGTTGATCTAGCCGACTGTTCCCGAATTTTCTCCGTTTCGATTAGAGTAATAAATTCAACTGACACTAGCGATCCATAATGCTGTAGCAAAAACTACGAAGAATCTCACGTTTTTAACTGCCTTTCGAGGCCTGTGCGGCTGTACACTATTACAAAGGATTAAATACAAATCATGGGCAACCGAAACGGGCTATAGGGTCGGCAAAGCTTTTAATACATCAAAGTTTCAACACTATACAACGATCAATCTATTTTGCGTACATATAGGGCGCGAGTCAGGACTACGATGTCAATTATCAGTCAAAGTCAATTATCACAGGATTATATTCTTATCTTCAACTCTATACGAATCTTCGTTAGGGCAACTTCCTATTTATTGAGGAATCAAGTATTTTACAAGTTTTGTATTTCATTTATAGTGACTTCTGAGTAAAGATTGCCAATGATAAGAAAGTTATTCCACGAAAACTTAGTCCAAATGGCAGAGGGGCAACCTCACTAAGCTGCTACGCTATTTGCCATTATCGCGGTAATTTGCGGCCTTTTGCTGAGTTTCCGATTAATCACGCGATAATTTACGAATATGTTCAATAC
>NW_026455386.1:0-4336 GCF_943734635.1 Anopheles cruzii | reverse complement strand
ATAGATTGAAAATCCTTGGTAAATCTTTTTCTCCAACTATCGCACAGAGACCTTCGACTTCAGCCGTTTAGAAACTACCCAACAAAACGGTTCACTTGCAAGGCGATACACTCTACATTAACATTTTACACCCGGTTAGGGGACTGGAATGAAGTGAGTTGAAGTGGACGAATTTTTAAAACCCAACCACGTGTTCGCTCACCCACTCTCCTTTCCGTGCTTTCCGTGTGTGGTTTGTTTAACTTGCGTCGCACGAAAGTGGTTTAAAATGCCTTTAGCCTGTTACAGCATTTGAATTAACCCGTATCGCAGTTGTGGATTTTGTTAACGGCCAGTAACGATTTGAGTTGAGCGACTGGGGGTGTGTAAGTTGTGTAAAGTTCGGTTAATGTACATTGTAAAATGAATGCTAATTCAATGCAAATAAAACATTAATAAATTGAATCAATGAAGCGCATTTTTATCGATGAGAAACGGTTTTGTAACCAACTTCTCCACAGTAACGCATCCGAGTAACGCCTCGATGTCATCCACGCGACGTTCGGCGATCCGTTTGACAGTTCCCCGGAGTGTGCGATTTCGGCTCGTCATGTTGGCTTCCGTATGGCCGTGCAACAGACAATATTTGTCTCGCTTTGCCGCGAGGACTCGACGGGGGCCGCTTTCTCGCTCGGTCGACCCGAGTCAACCTACGAAAATCCCGAACAAACCCGAGTCAACCTACGAAAATCCCGAGTGCGTCTGACATTCGAGTGTTGTGTGCGGTGTTAATAATGATGGTGGCCAAGTGTTGAACCAAAGTAATTTCTCATCCAAAGGTTTCGACGGTTTCCTTCCTTTTTTGCGGCTTGTCTTCATGGATATCAGTGCGCGATCTTCTCACCACTTTTTGCGTGAATCCGTGTGTGTGTGTGCTGCTGGGAGTTCTCCGTTGTGATTTTTTTTCTGACGTGCCGTGCCAATCGGTCTCAAACAGGGCCCGGACGAACGGGAGCATACACAAAGCCTAGTGAAAGGATATGAGAAGAAATCCTCTGTTTCGTTGTTTTCTGTTCTTCCAACTGTGGTGGCAGTACGTGGAGTAGTTGACGCAATTTGGCCATTTTTCGGGTTCCATTTGTCTTCCAATCAACACGCGCGTGTCGTGGGTGTGCGCTGCCGAGAGAAAAGCTTCCGCGGAAAAGGAATTTGCTTTAATGTTGCAAGGGGGTCCGAGAGAAGAAGCAAACTCCGGTTCGATGATTGTAAAGTGCGCACATTTAGCATATGTGTGTGTGTGTGTTCGTGTGTAGGAGCATTGGTGTGGTTCGCAGAAACAGCATCCACCTGCCGCGCGTGTCCGAAGGACGAGACGGGACAGGCGGGGATTGTCTGTTTCTTGTTCGCCTGCGTCTTCCTTTTGTTTCGCAAAGCAATAATTTTGAATCCTTCTTTTCCATTGTAGTGGCTGCTATTCTTCTCGCTGAAAGAAAAGCACACACAACACGACACGAAAGCTCGCAACCGTTCTCGGCGCTCGGCGTGTGTTGGTGAGATCTCTCGTCTCGTGCTCGCGAGAAGCTGCTGCCTGTGTATCTCCGGCGATGGGTGTTTTCCGCGGCTGCCGTAGGTGTGAGCGAGAAGGCGAATAGAA
Organism: Anopheles cruzii; assembly: GCF_943734635.1. Lineage (NCBI taxonomy): Eukaryota > Metazoa > Arthropoda > Insecta > Diptera > Culicidae > Anopheles > Anopheles cruzii. Next base: position 2,703 of record NW_026455386.1, on the reverse strand, counting down.
CATGCGCCCCACTCTCGCGCTATGCTGACTGGGTGTGGAGAGCAATGTTTTAATCAAAGCAAACGGTGGCGCTATGCATTGCGTGCAGTGTGAAAAAATGCACACACACCCAGACGTACTTTGATTATTTGTTTCTCCCAGGTGCGAGGATGTTTTTCGTTCCTATCGGGAGGAATTCTATGGCCACAATCCGGACGAGCGGCACGGAGCGGTTTCTTGGGCGTATTTTCGAGCGCATTGGGCCGTGTTTCGAATGACAATTCCCCGGCTTCGGGGTTGACAACGCGCGTGTAGCGCATGTGTAGGTGCCGCCGCGGCTTACGTGGAATTCCTAACCGGGCGCCGCCGCTGCACCATTGCCGGTGACGGGCGAGCGACCCCCCCTTGGAGCCATATCTAATTCATTCATATACGCAGACACTGTCGACGGCGTTACTGCTTTCCTCCGTTTTGCTCGGGTGTTCTCTCTCTCTCTGTGCCTCTCTCGGTTATCGATTGATTCCGCGCCCGTTGCTCGGCGCTTTTCGGTGAGCGGCGGACGTACCGGCGAAAAGTGTAAAATTTGCGGTGTTCCCAAAAACCGATCTCGTTTTGTGAGTTTTTGGTGCATTAACGGGCGAGCAAACTTTCGAACTTCAATTACTGCGAGCTGCTGTGCGATGCATCATCATCTGTGGTTAAGCCGTGCAAGAGATAAGAAAAATCGTGCGGTTCGGGTTCCCGGTTATCTTGGGCTTCGGCGATGACGGGGTCGGGTGCCTATTATTTCTCTTCCCATTCTTCGTTTTCATTCACACACACGGAACTTTTCCTATCTCTTCGGGGGGGCTCACAATGAACCGAGGAGTGGTTTTTTTTGTTGGCTTTTTGCTGCCCGGCCGGCTTTCGTCTAGTGTGCTTTGACGGCAGTGCGTTTGTGTGTGTGTGTGCATTGGTTCATTTCCTTCCGCTACAATAAAGTGTCGATTTGCCCGCGGATGTGTGCGTGTTACGAGTAAACTAACTAGGAGTATTGTTGTGTTCATGAATTGTGACCAAGTCTAGCAGCAAGCCGGTGTACTAAACGTTGAAGGATCCCTCTCCAAGGAGCGTTGCTAGCTGGTGTGTGTGTGTATGGGGGCTTCGCCTACTGTCAGAGAGCGAAGTGCGTGCGCTGTGTCCGTTTTGTTTGAATACTTGGACACGCACCCAGCCACACACACACACACTCTACTCTAACAATGTGTTTGGGGAATGAAGGCTTCGCGCTAAACAAATGCATCAATTGTGTTTTTTTTTGTTCCTGATTTCTCACCCCGCGCGTAGCAACCCTTCCGTAAGGTATCAAAGTTAGCGTATTCCGGTGAAGCGAGATTAAAGAGGCCGCTGGGAGCCGGTCGCGGACACAGTGCAGTAGTTGGCGGCCGATAAGTGGAGTGACAGTGACCAGTGAGTAAGTGGCCGTCAGAGGGGGCCGCCTGTGAATCGCCGCGTCTTCCCGCACGGACGAACGGGGGGAGACCGACGTCAAAATGGCGCACCAAATGTTGCCAGCGTCGGTGAACTGCTCGCTGGACGATATCGATCTGAACGCGCTGAAGGTAAGTGTGTGTGTGTTTGGTTGGTGACAGGTGGATGGGTGTGTCACCGCGGGATTGGGGGGGTGTAACGGTTGTTTTGATCCCGCAGCGTCACAGCTTCCGGTGGTCTCCTGTGTCACTGGATTTAAGGTGGGGTTGGTTCTGACAGTCGTTTGAGTTTGACAGTTGTCGCTACATCCGCATGTTACTTCGATCATCGATCGCCCGAGAAACCCAAGACGTCTTGAGACGTCCGTCAATCAAACTCCACTCTCCCGCTTCTGGACCGGGAACGTGATGATGAATGCTGCCCACTGTTGTTCCCACCCAGCGCGACACTTTCGTTCAGTGCTTCCGGTTCCAGTTGACTTCCCTACCGGAACCCTCTTCCATCGGAACCGGTTACCATTTAATGACCTTGAACTCGCTCTAGCCGGTGGCCGATGATTGCTGGAACATTGATTCACTGCTGCGTACCGTGCGGAGAATTTAAATGTTTTCCAAACCGTCCCCGCTTTCTGCGTTCGGCCATCTTTATGCGACGGTCAGTGAGAGCGAACGGCAACAACTAAACAGAGGAAGAGGAACCATTTGGGAGCAAGCGTTTTATCGAGTCTCCGAATTGGTGATCTCGTGATCGTGATCTTGAAAGGCTCTAATTTTTTGATCCTATGTTCCAGGAAAGGCGTCCTCCGGAAAATGGTCGAGTTTATTATAAAAAGAAACAAGCACATGGCCGCTGTGCATTCCACCAGGAAGCAAAAGGATAACGCCATAGATAGATCGTTTCATTTTGTTTACGTTTTGTTGGCGGAACACGAGGAGCAAGCAAATAAACGGAAGCAGAGTTGATCGTCAAAATTCCCCAAAAAGGCCACACAAAAAAAAGGAAACCAAAACAAAGCCAAGCGAAGGAAAAAGCGAACGCCTATCTCTCTCGCAAACGGTTTGCGCAGCACGCATGTTACGCACCAACAGCTGGATGTTGATGGTGGCACTGTCCGTGAGCACGCGCTTCTTTCCATATGGGTGTGTGTGTGTGTGTGTCCGGGTACGTGCCACGGCTAACGAGGGAAAGATGGATTTATGGGGAGGCCCTCGAGTTTATTTATGCTACCGATGCGGCCGATAATTTATCCCGTGC
>NW_026455385.1:0-4337 GCF_943734635.1 Anopheles cruzii | reverse complement strand
ACGTGTTCTTAATATTGAATTATCTCCCGAGCGAAAGAATCCAATACTCAGCAAAAGCCCGCAAATTACCGCGATAATGGCAAATAGTGTAGCAGCTTAGTGAGGTTGCCCCTCTGCCATTTGGACTAAGTTTTCGTGGAATAACTTTCTGTTCATTGGCAATCTTTACTCAGAAGTCACTATAAAAGAAATACAAAACTTGTAAAATACTTGATTCCTCAATAAATAGGAAGTTGCCCTAACGAAGTTTCGTATAGTGTTGAAGATAAGAATATAATCCTGTGATAATTGACTTTGACTGATAATTGACATCGTAGTCCTGACTCGCGCCCTATATGTGCACAAAATAGATTGACCGTTGAATAGTGTTGAAACTTTGATGTATTAAAAGCTTTGCCGACCCCTATAGCCCGTTTCGGTTGCCCATGATTTGTATTTAATCCTTTGTAATAGTGTACAGCCACACAGGCCTCGAAAGGCAGTTAAAAACGGGAGATTCTTCGTAGTTTTTGCTACAGCATTATGGATCGCTAGTGTCAGTAGAATTTATTACTCTAATCGAAACGGAGAAAATTCGGGAACAGTCGGCTAGATCAACGTTGGTTCGGCGTAGGCAAAATCCAAAGATTCGCCCCGAGATTGATGGAGATCATTTGCATTGATTGTCGACTTTCCTGGTCGAACCGGGTTACTTGCGCCTGGGCGGCTGGGACCGCGCCTCGTGGCTGGAACAGACATCGCGGATGGAGCGTATTTCATTCGGATAGTCCGAAAACGACACAAATCGATTTCGGGATACAGATTGACTTCCACAAAATCGAACTCCCGGTGCCGGACCGGGTAGGGCACACCATGAATTCCAATTTCACAAGCAGTGACCAATCGATAAATTAGATCGCAGTGGAAGGGTTCACATCGGTTCGCAATAATTTAATGCGCCCGTGTTGCGTAAACAAATTCCGTATTTATCTGATTTCATCGGACCATAGGCACTCGGCCCGCGTGGGTCTCGAAGTGCTACTATCCTAAGTACCTATGATTGACGGTAGCTTGGCGGAAAAATTACTATAAAGCGCGGCAATACAATTTTCGCTGCGGTATAGCGTACTGCAAACGTGTTGGAAACATAGCCATGAATCCCTAATTTTTAACATTGTTTACTACTTATATGTGTTATAAAGATTCGGTTAATTTGAGTAATGTACATCAATGTTTTTTCTCAACCTTTTTAAAGTAATATCGTACATGTTGGTGCGGATTTCAGGGTTGTTTGGTGTCATGGTAGTGTTCGGTTTTACTACCAACCCATATTCAATCGTTAGTTTGTCCTCCATCTTTCACGTCTGCACTAAACCGCTGCACCCCTGCCTGGTCCCCTGATATGTTCCTCTTTCGAGGCAGGAGTAACAGAGCGTGTCCGCCATCTTTACCACGTTAAATTTATTAAACTTTTATTAAAACTTTGCACCACAATCCAGCACTGAAAGCCCCGAGGTCTCCACTGTCTGACATTGTTGCCAGTAAATAAAAGCGCCACGATAAAATATTGTGTTTGACGGTTCGCGATGAAGGCATTCGGTGGGAGTGAAGAGACGCTGCATATGATTTGATTGCTTTACCTCTGAGCCATTATTTATGACAAAGAGAAGAGAAGTTGAACCTGCTTAAATAGAGCGTTATTGTGCAGTGCTTGTAAACCTTGCAAGTTTAATTAAATTTTCTCACCGCGCAGAGCGGAACGATACGCGCCGTATTAAAGAAGTTTCACGAAGCTGAGTACGAAAAACAAAAGCACACGAGAAAGTTCGGCTAAAGCAAACTTTAACCTTGTGGTATAGTCACTGAAGTAAGCAAACATCAAGCAATGCTACCGATTTCATGTAAAATTACGAACAAAAAGGTACGGAATAAGATATTTAAGCAGAGTTTGTAGAGAATTAACTCAACCAGCATTACACGGCACTGATGGTTCTCAATCAATTAATTTGTTTTTCAAGAGTTCTACTGGCGCGTACGCATAACCACCCAATTAAGCGTGTTTAACTGAAGCAATGGACCGGCAGATAATGAGAAACAGCAAGATGCGCTGCATTTTGACAACAACGGACCCGGTGCAGCAAACGGATGCTACAGTCACTGGAGTGCAATATAATTTTATGACTCAGCTTCACTGTGTCCGGTGATAATCCTTCGAATTACGTCCGCTTTCACCGTGGGTTAGACCTCGGATGAACGAACAACGGTTTTATATAAATGCTGCCTGCAGTAGTTAAACTTTAGTCGTGTGGCAAGCCACGTATCGTGAGCATGTTGAACTCACATTTATCGATATGTTTTTTTTTTTAATTGTTGTTTTTGACGAACTACAATATGAACAGGTTGAATCTTTACAACAGTTCAGCATGACATGGATGTGTATAAAAACTTTATATTATGTTATAAGATAGTATTTGTACACTATCGTTTTGTTTTCCTTGAAGAAGAGGCTGAATCGTATTTAGCATTTCAATAAGTTAAAACCATCGACTATACTATTTCCATCTATAGATCGTGTCTGATGTAGTGTTATATACTCAATATTGAACATAACCCCTCTATCCACCAACAACTAGTTCTGAAAGTTGTCATAACCATAGCATTCAGACAACTGCATTATCGTTATTATTTTATAGTAGCTGTGAATGTTTGATTAAAACAACCTTCGTGAACACAGCACGAACTAATCAAATGATCTGTGGGCTTCTGTAATCTTGCATCAAACAAATTATGAGCAACTAAACCAACTCAAAAGCCTCGGACACTTAGTTCACATATCCAAACAGATGACTAGAGGGACTACTAGAGGGACTACAGCCAACTAATCAATTTAATTGACATTAGTGGTAGCCCTTGTAAATTGTTTGCATGATGTAAGTCTGAAACTGCTGTAAAAGTTAGTCCAGGCCAACTGTCGGTGTCTTACGAGTCATATCTACCTTAGTGTTCAGTGTCCTTACGGCTGAAATGCATTGAGAGCGTGGAGGGTGCCCTGCGATTCGATGTTTTGCTATTGTTGCTACATGCTTCTCGAATATGCTACAAGTGCAAATGGGAGTACCTCTGGAGAGCAAGTGTTATTCCATGGCCGAGAATATTTCTCAACTGTGCCATGATATTCCCTGGTATGCTGAAAACGTAGCACGGTGAGTACGATTTCCCTAGGTATATGTGAATGCCATCCTTGTTGGCTTCAGAGCGACTGCCCCGGTTCGGATCTGGTTTAATCTTGTTTGTAAAACTATTTCAATTTGGCTGCAAGACAACCGGTGTTGCATTCCACTGTCAATCGGTGCGCATCTCTGAGTGAAACCGAGTCGGTGGAATCGAAAACCGACGACGGCACCCAACATTCAACCACCGGTAGTTGAGACCTTCCACTCGTCACACGTTTCATTGAAAGCAACCGCAGGCAACAGGACAGTCGCCCGATGGGTTGGGCCACTTGTTTTCCCTGTCTAAAACCTGCCACCCACTGCAATCCTATGCAACGAGGCGTCGTTGAGTGGTAATGAACTTTCTTCGAGTAGTCGATCTCCGATGGTCTCGAGTGTGGTCTAGACAATCGGAGAAACCGACAACTGGCCTTGCGCTAAAACGAGATCTATTCGTATCAGCTGTTCGATTTGAAGGAAAAGACCATCGTCCTCATCATCATCTTCATCACCAGTTGTCTTTGATAGTGAGTTGAAAGTGTCACCCCGTGTGATTACGGTTGTGCGAGAAGAGAACGAGCCTGTTGACCAAACGTACTGTAATATTTATGGCTATATTTATATAAGGAAAAGATTTTACAAACGTACTTATGTGAAACCACACTGTTCAGGATATCGCAAGAGCAACAATTTATCAAGAGGAAGACGACAAGTAGTAGAAACACGAGCACGTTGCATACCAGTTCTGAGAAACCGAAAAGGATTTTACTGTTTATGTTGGGTCCTGGTCTTGTAGCGCACATCAACTTATATAATTGGAACATTCACTTGAAACTGTAGTACTGTGAACTGTGAGTCCTTCCGTTCGGTGTTTCTTTCATGAGCAACCAACGTAACGGTCATTGTGTTGAAAACGATTAAGACAAACAAATGAAAATGAAAATGAATTATATAATGTCTATGACTCTACAACAGAGCATACAGAAAAAACGAGTCTAAAGCTGTAGCAAATAATAACACGTAAACCCCAAACACAAAATGGTATTATGAAAAGCTAAGCGTAAGCTGTCATTAACGTACATTGCAAATGGTTGCCTTTCTACGCATTCAGCAAAACGAAAAACCCCAACAAGATGAAGCATAACA
>NW_026455384.1:0-4344 GCF_943734635.1 Anopheles cruzii | reverse complement strand
GGAGCCCGGGCCGAATTTGGTGCACAAGAATCATCAAGATTCGGGGGAAGGAAAAATTATTCCAGAACTTGCCAGTAAATATATGACCATTCTGGCACGTCGTCGAAGCGCTAGGGCCACCGTGCGGAGAAAAGAAAGATCGTCTCCGTCCTTCGTGTGCGGGGAAAAAGCTAGATGAATGTTCGCCATTTCGGTGCCCTTTGCGTACGTTCCGTGCGAGTAGCGAGACCCATGCTCAGACCCCTTCGCTCATATGCATCAAAGAAAATCCTTCCTATTTATTATGTCAACTTGTACAGGGAATACGGAATTAGTTTGCTTCTCGGGTGCGTACGGAATTCATTTCGTTCCACCGAGAAGGTGAATTCAAGACTCGAATTCGTTTCTCGAATTACTATTAGACACCCCCCGCGCTACGCATATCGATTCCAGCTGTGCCTTAAGCTTGACTGAGAAGGCATCCTATTTATCCTTTAATTGACCTGTGGCACCGGATAGCGTGGCTTTCGGGCATCTTTGCACGAATTATGTTCCGGATTAAATAGCAACAGACGCGGGAGATTGAATTCCGGCGCAAGAATTGATTTTCAAATACATTTTTCCATCCTGCGGAGAATACTTTCATCCAATTCATTAATCGTGCGTCGTACTTTTGCTCTTTTTGCTGATCCTCTCTTAGCAACAAATTGATTTGTCCGTTTGTCCAATTGAACCTTCTCTCGTTCGGATCACGTGCCTGTGTCGAAATGGCCGCCCGGATTCACCGGAAACCCGGACGGTGAACCGAAGCACATTTCGATCCATCGATGGCACATGTTGTTAATCTATAAAAAGAAAGTTAATTGGAAAGTTTAAAAATGTAAAAATGCAAATTCACCATGCCAGTGAGAGGTTGAAATGCAAAACGCGAATACACCAAAAGGGGTCAAATGTAACCGGTCTGAGGTGAGGACAAAAAAGGTATGAAAGGGGCGAACAAGGTGCACAACATGTGGAGGAAAAAGGGCTTTAAAAATAAAGAAAAACCCGCGGCGTTCACAGGTTCACAATGAGGACGGAGCGGTAAACAATCGGTCGGCAAAATAAAATGGAAAAGCGCAAAGCGTTTGTGGTGCCAAATTTGATTTCCTTTTCAATTTAATCAACAACGAGCCTGGCGTACAGCATTTTGGGCCTCGGTTGTTTCCACACCCGGTACGGTTCCGGCACAATGCTCGGGGAAAGAAATTCATTAAAGAAGCGTTGTAATTCCGGGACAGGCAAATTGCACAAGGGCCAAACACTCCAGCCCGTCAGCGTTTGGTCCTCGTTTTCCCTGGGCAATAAAGTAGTGGCGGAGGGAGGAAAACATCAAACCCAGCGGCGCAAAGTGTTCGGCCAAACGGGCCGCTACCGGATCACCGGGAACCGGTAACGACCCCGGTGCTGGCTGCCGATCTCCTGAGCACCCTTTAGCGATGCGCAATTAAGTGCGTTAACTAGTGCTCTTTGATGCGAGCGGAGCATTGTTGGGCGCATTGTTTTCATTACACGTGTTGCGGAGTGTTTTCCCGGTGGCCATTTCGCGCGCAGGATGGCAGCGTGAACGATAATTAAAAGCGACTCCTGGCGCGGTAACGATCACAAACCCAGCACGCCCGTCGATATTCCGGAATTATCCAAAAATGAACCGAATGCAAAGTATTATCGATGTAAGTTCTCGCTTTAAGACCCACCTTTAATGGAGTCAGCTGTCGCACATAATTTCAACGGGTAATAAATTCCTGAACGCTTTTCCACGCTGATAATCCTTCACCTACACGAGCTCATTTTAAAATCGCCCATAACAAGTGTCCTCTTTCGGGGAAGCGGAAGCACCAAAAGGCAAGTGAAAAGGAATGAAAAATGTCGTTATTAATACTTAAACTTTGCCCAGCCCACCCAACCGAGGGCCAGATCTCGGTGTGACCACCAGCACCGGTTGGTTCCTTCAAACACTTGCACACGCTCCAAGGGATGATCCGGCCCGAGGCCCGAGGAAACCGACGTATGTTGCAGCACCATTAAAAGCACTTAGTCAAAATCAATTGAGAAGTGTGCCGGTCCGAACGCCGAAGTGGCTCTTTATCATTTTGTCGGAAAATTAATTGAAACTATAGATCACTACAACCCCGGGGCCCAGACCAAGCGTGGGCGGCAGCAAACCACACTTTTGGGCACCCTGCAACGAAATCTAGCGGCCGGTCGATCGAAGAAGTCGATCGGTGAAAAAAGGAATGGCGAACTTTTACGCTAAAATTTATATGAACCACCAAGCCGGTGTTCCATAATCGACAGTCGGTGTCTCTGGTCAGCCTCTGGTGTGATGCACTAACATTCCGCAGCCCCTAAAAAGAGGTCAAAATCGGTCTGGCGAAGAGAAATGGCGAAGGTGAGCAGCTCGCTAATCGTTCCGAGCCACCGGCAGGGTTGCCGTTGTCCCCATGAAGCTGCTATTCCCTGCTAGGGATTCGCGTAGATTGCGCACTGGCCTGACGAACAATTTGCAAAATGACTTTGCCGACAAAAACGGGGGAAAAAAACAAAAATCCGAAAAAGCCAATCTCGAAACAGACCCGAACAGATGGCCCTTGGCCTTGGCAATAGAATGCTGCAGGAAATAATTAAAAATTTATAACCACCCGCCGCAGATTTGAGCCGACCGCTGCCGACCGCCGGAAGTGTTTTTCGGATTCCTTTCCTTCCTGCCTTCCGCTAAATCAACCTTCGATTCCGACAACCCGTGTCTCTCGATGCGGCCTCGGATTAGCAAACAATTTTTCTACGGTCGCATTCGGAAATTATGTACGAGAACTTTAGCTTTAGCTATTGTTTCACCGGAACCGCTGGGCACTCTGCGAAAGACACTAAACTACGGAATTGGACTCTTCGGTCATGACAGAAAATTGGAATGCAACTGGCCAACCAACTACACACAATGCTCGAGTTTGGTTTGCGTCAACCGAAAGTTGTAAAATCCTTTTTTCGGCGGCCGGAGCAGCAAGCAAATTAAGAATCCCGGAGGGCCAAAACTCGCCCGGCCCGGCTGAAATAATGCAGCAGCAAAGCAGGCGAAAAACGGATAAATCGCGACCACGCTCCATTGTCGCCAGTTCGGTTTCGGAACAGAAGTTCCCCGAACACTCGCGCGGTTGAAAAGTTTCCCGGTCCGTCGGTTTCCGCGCCGACCGGATTGGACCGACGATTTCCCCCAACTTGTGGCGCAACTTTGGGCCCAACTCCTTTCGCGAACTATTCCCGGCGTGCTGTGCGCCCACTTTTCGCCTTTTAGGAATAATTAATGCAAGGGCCGTGCTTTTATCGATATTCTGCACTTTCAGAGATATTATCCTGCGCGCGGACCTCCCCCGAAGCGCGTCTAACAGTAAGAAACAAAGAGCTGCCGGGAAAAGGGGACAAATAAATGAAAAGCCTCCAAACTTTCAGACGTATTCATGCCCGCTACAATGAACCGGAAAATTTAAAACCGCTTTTTCTGGTTTCGATGCCCGCGGCCGGGCGGTCCTGGCGTCCTTACCAACCGCGTCACGACGATAGGCGGACGGACCCGCGGCACACGATCCTTCTGCCGCGAGCACAAATAAACAAAACCATTACCATAATCATAATAGAATGTCAAACAGCAGAAAGTGCGCATAAAGTGCGGTCGCGCTTTAGGGCCGCCCCGTCAACATCAGAGCGCCGGATTCGGAGTGCGGCGGACGCGGCATGATCCTTTCCGGCACTGCCAGGGCGACAGGATTGGGATTCGCGAGCTAGAGCTTAATTTTTTTAATCCTTCCAAGCTACGATGAAGACGCATACCGGCCCGATTTGCCGCTTTAGGTGCACAGCTGCAGTCATTTTAAATTTTAATTTATTTCCTAATTAGCGTCCTAATAATGTTAGCAATGTTCGCCGATTCAAGAATGTGTCCCTCAACGGGAAAACATTTAGTCACAAGTTGAAACCAAAGCAACCATAGGCTGCGCCTCGCAATGCAACAGCAAACTATTTGCGAGCAGAGTCCGATCGCCGCGTCGCAGTGGCGCTTTTCCGGTGAAACTATTCCGTTTGCTTCGAAATTCTCCCGGTGGACTGTTTGGTGAATGCTGCGCAATGGTCGCTCTGTCTTAGAGGTGAATCAATAGCCAAAACTTTGTCCATTTACGCTTGTATTAAATTAAACATTTGACGTCAATTACTCCGCAGTTCATTTTAATTGACACGCTGTATTCCAACTTTATTTATTTCATTCCACTTCCCCAATTCACGCAGCCTTTCGAGCAAATCAGCTTAATAATTTTACAACTCATAAAGCAGCAT
>NW_026455383.1:0-4345 GCF_943734635.1 Anopheles cruzii | reverse complement strand
ACAAGTTTATGGGTAGAGCCCAAAATAAAAACAGTTTATTCGCGACATTATTTTTACTAAGTGCTTTGCCGCTCTGCGCGACAATTATTGTTACTAAGTGCTTTGCCGCTTTGCGCGACAATTATATTTACTACGTGCTTTGCCGCTTTGCGCGACAATTATTTTTACTTCGTGTTTTGCCGCACAAGTAACTTTCGCGATTATTGACTATTTGCGAAAAGTGTGTTAGTGATTGCGCGACTTGATATTGCGCGATTATTTTTACTTCTACCTTTGCCGCTCAGTTAGAGCTTAACACGAGTGAAAAGATGCCAGCCGGAGCCGCGTCCTTAGGTCAACATCCGGACGCACCAAGTTCGATGGCCAGGCATCACGCTGGCGAGCGTTGAGAGCGAGCGTGTGTGTGTCTCCACGAGGCGCAGCAGTGAAAAAACGAGCTCATCGTCGTCAAGCGATCATGAGGACGGTTGAACATTTTTGAGCTACGGGTAACACGGCGATCGAACGGCCTACGCTAGTGCAGTTTATTTACGCTAGTACGGTTTGTTCGGGCAGTGAAAAACGATCACCGAGTCGTCAAGCGATCACGACGACTGGAACATTGAGTTAAGTGTAAACGGCCATCGAAAGCCCTACGCTAGTGCGGTTTATTCGGGTACGCTAGTACGGTTTTTCGGGCATGACGACAACTCTTCCGGTCGCGAGCGATCGCCAAACCCTGGAACATTGGGCCACTACGCCATCGAACGGCCTACGCTAGTGCGGTTTATTCGAGTACGCTAGTGCGTTTGTTCGGGCAGTGACAAAGACTCACCCGGTTGTCAAGCGACCGAAACACGGCCATCGAACGGCCTACTCCAGTACGGTTTTTTTGGGCATCATTCTGGCGAGTGATGAGAGCGAAAGCGTGTGTGTGTCTCCACGGGGCGCAGCAGTGAACAACGACTCACCCGATCATCGAGCGATCACCGGACACTGGAATTATTGCAGTTTATTTACGAGTGCGATTTATTCGGGCAATGAAAAAACGTTCACCGAGTCGTCAGCGATCACGACGACCGGCACATTGAGTTACGTGTAAACGGCCATCGAAAGGCCTACGCTAGTGCGGTTTATTCGGGTACGCTAGTACGGTTTTTCGGGCATGACGACAACTCAACCGGTCGCGAGCGATCACCAAACCCTGGAACATTGGGGTCATCGGCCATCGAACGGCCTACGCTAGTGCGGTTTATCCGAGTACGCTAGTGCATTTGTTCGGGCAGTGACAACGACACACCCGGTTGTCAAGCGACCCAGACACTAGAACATTGGGTTAAGTGTACACGGCCATCGAACGGCCTACTCCATTACGGTTTTTTCGGGCATCACTCTGGCGAGTGATGAGAGTGAAAGCGTGTGTGTGTCTCCACGAGGCGCAGCAGTGAACAACGACTCACCCGATCATCAAGCGATTACCAGACACGGGAATTATTACGGCTTGTTTACTAGTGCGGTTTATTCGGGTACGCTAGTGCGGTTATTCGGGCATCGTCGTACAAACACACACCAGCATGGAGGGCCACCTAGGGCCCAGTCAGGCGTCAGGTAGCCGATTAGCGACGCCATCTGGGCCGATTGATAACTCCACCGCCGCTCTATTACGGCCACCAGAGGGACCGTTTGGAGCAGAGGAAGCAAACGAATCTTTGCTACATGCGTTATGCGACAAAGTGCAAGGAATGTCCCTCATGCTGGACGCGTTTTCGGCGCGTCTTAAACCATTACAAGAAGCACGCCGTCACCACGACACGCCGATCGGGTATGGCGGCGCCCACGCGCGTCCCGAAGAAAATGGCGCGCGTGGCCTTAGCGACGAGCCACACGAATATGGCGGCGCCCATGCGACCCGCTACCAACCACGTGGGATGCATGCCGATCCTCGCCACGGCACCACGGCAACGGTATACAACGCCCCATATCCTCCACCAGGGGCCTATCCGGGTGCACGGGCGATCGGCGGCGGACACCGAAGCCACCTAGCATACCAGCATGGCTGGTCGGTAACGACTCCCGACCAAAGCCAGATAGGTGCATACACTGGCTACGCAGCCAGCCGAGAGATGAACGCATACAGTGGCTACGGAGCGTCCAACCAGATAAAAGCGTACGTTCGCTACGAGGTGCCGGACACAGGATGCGGACTGCCACATCCCTGGTTCGTGAGTGGCTACAATGCACCACCAACTCCTGTGTATCCGGAGCAGAGCACCTACACAGCGACCCAGACAGCGATATCGACGCGATATAACGAGCTCACGATTAGAGTTAGCAACAGCACTGGCTTTACGACCAGTATGCCCTCCGCGCACGGCCAAACAGGCCCCGCGGCGGGTGGCGAAACGGCATCCAGAGCAACGTATGGAATGCCTCCGCCAAAGACGAGACCGTCAACACTAATAAGTACCGGTCGTACCGGGACGGTTCCGGACAATTTCGTCCGCGTGCTAGAACAGCAACCACCTGCGTTACCGGTGGAAGACAAGTACGCTGTGGCGCCAAATGACAAAAGTGCGACGATCAATCAACAGTGTGAGGTAGGATACAGTTACCGAGAGTATCCGGACCGGCACGACGCACCGTCGCTGCCACAGAAACCAGTGCACGAGATGTGCAGAGACTTCAGGGTAGATCACGCTGTAGATCCGGAAAAGATGGCGACATCGAAATTTAGCGATCGTAAAGACGATTATACACTTGGCGCCCGCGAGTGCAACAACGACGACGACGAATTAGGCGTGAACAACTCGGCCTTACACAAAGCGTCGTCGGAAGCATTTAGTGCATTAATTGAGACAAGTCGGCCCACACGTCGGAGGTGCATACCGCCCGATTCAAAGCCGACGGTGGGCACCTCGCAGAAGACCGTCAAAGCAATTGAGACGGACGAGGAGAAGAATTTGGCCAAGCACTTCAGTTCAGTTGAACCTGGAGTATCTGGAGAAGCGGAGCGGGATATACAACGCCCAGAACATGTGGGAACCGCTTACGCATCAACACTCCTAAGTAGTATCCAGTGTTTCGAAGTGCAGCCAGCCAACCAGAAGGGACAACGATTGGCCATACCAGCCATCACCCCAAAGCAGCAGCAGCAGCAGAAGCGAAGCGGAGAAGAGAAGCGGAGCAGAATACACAACACCCAAAACACATGGGAACTGCTGACGCGTCTACATTCTTGTAAAGGAACGCTCCCGTATGTCGAAGTGCAGCCAGCCAAACAAAAGGGACAGCGATTGACCATAGCAGTCATCACCCCACAGCATCAGCAGCAGCAGAAGATGCCAACAACAGTCGCTGCAATCGGACTGCTGACGATGCTATTCACCAGCATCGAGGCATCGCTGGTGTCACCATATGAGGCGGGCGACGACGAGGACGCAGTCCACACGGTGCTGCGCCTCTATCGGAAGCCCGATACGTGCGATACGGCGCAGGAGGTGCCGATTACGAACGATACGATACGCATCATCTATATGTACCACGCCTGGGACCCGACGAACGTGGCGCAGGGTATCGGTACGCTGCCGGACCCAGCGGACGCGTTCAAGGATTCGGTACCGATCTGCCTGACGCAGCGCATCAACCAGGTCCCGATCGAGCTGGACTCGCGCACCCGGACGCTCGAGCTGCGCATTTACGACGTCCCGATACCGCAGACCAACGACCTGCGCTGGTGCATGACGTTCAAGCTGAACCAGTTGCCGACGATGCTATTCACCATCATCGAGGCATCGCTGGTGTCGCTCAGCACGGGCGAGACTCGCAACACCCGCGAGGGCGTAACGGCCATCCTCAAGTTTCACCGTATCGTCTGGGACCGTGCCAAGGACGAACCAGAAAGAGTAAGTGGGTGAACAAATACGACCCACAGCAGTAGGTGATGTAGTCGTCATCGCGGACGAAAACTCACCGCGAAACCATTGGCCGAGAGGGACAGTAGCGGATGTAGTACAGACCATAGACAGATAGGTCCGGCGCGTTACGACCCAATCAGCAGGTGGACAAACATACGAACGTCCAGCAACCAATGTTGCAGTATTAGACGTGAAAGAAAAAAATACTGAGCTAGGGCCTAAAAAGTAAAGAAGGTTAGGTCATTATTTCTTATCAGACCTTACCAGAGGTCCACGTGCGTGGGATAGCACGTGCGATAGGAGAACAATAATACATTCGCTGACAAGATAGGAGTCACAGGTGACAGCCGCCCGCTGGCAACGAGAGTGAAGATGCATAGGAATTCACTACACTGCGGGGGAGAATGTCACTGATAAGTGACGCCAGCGAGCGGCGCAAGAGGGCGCTGCCG
>NW_026455382.1:0-4346 GCF_943734635.1 Anopheles cruzii | reverse complement strand
ACAAGTTTATGGGTAGAGCCCAAAATAAAAACAGTTTATTCGCGACATTATTTTTACTAAGTGCTTTGCCGCTCTGCGCGACAATTATTGTTACTAAGTGCTTTGCCGCTTTGCGCGACAATTATATTTACTACGTGCTTTGCCGCTTTGCGCGACAATTATTTTTACTTCGTGTTTTGCCGCACAAGTAACTTTCGCGATTATTGACTATTTGCGAAAAGTGTGTTAGTGATTGCGCGACTTGATATTGCGCGATTATTTTTACTTCTACCTTTGCCGCTCAGTTAGAGCTTAACACGAGTGAAAAGATGCCAGCCGGAGCCGCGTCCTTAGGTCAACATCCGGACGCACCAAGTTCGATGGCCAGGCATCACGCTGGCGAGCGTTGAGAGCGAGCGTGTGTGTGTCTCCACGAGGCGCAGCAGTGAAAAAACGAGCTCATCGTCGTCAAGCGATCATGAGGACGGTTGAACATTTTTGAGCTACGGGTAACACGGCGATCGAACGGCCTACGCTAGTGCAGTTTATTTACGCTAGTACGGTTTGTTCGGGCAGTGAAAAACGATCACCGAGTCGTCAAGCGATCACGACGACTGGAACATTGAGTTAAGTGTAAACGGCCATCGAAAGCCCTACGCTAGTGCGGTTTATTCGGGTACGCTAGTACGGTTTTTCGGGCATGACGACAACTCTTCCGGTCGCGAGCGATCGCCAAACCCTGGAACATTGGGCCACTACGCCATCGAACGGCCTACGCTAGTGCGGTTTATTCGAGTACGCTAGTGCGTTTGTTCGGGCAGTGACAAAGACTCACCCGGTTGTCAAGCGACCGAAACACGGCCATCGAACGGCCTACTCCAGTACGGTTTTTTTGGGCATCATTCTGGCGAGTGATGAGAGCGAAAGCGTGTGTGTGTCTCCACGAGGCGCAGCAGTGAACAACGACTCACCCGATCATCGAGCGATCACCGGACACTGGAATTATTGCAGTTTATTTACGAGTGCGATTTATTCGGGCAATGAAAAAACGTTCACCGAGTCGTCAGCGATCACGACGACCGGCACATTGAGTTACGTGTAAACGGCCATCGAAAGGCCTACGCTAGTGCGGTTTATTCGGGTACGCTAGTACGGTTTTTCGGGCATGACGACAACTCAACCGGTCGCGAGCGATCACCAAACCCTGGAACATTGGGGTCATCGGCCATCGAACGGCCTACGCTAGTGCGGTTTATCCGAGTACGCTAGTGCATTTGTTCGGGCAGTGACAACGACACACCCGGTTGTCAAGCGACCCAGACACTAGAACATTGGGTTAAGTGTACACGGCCATCGAACGGCCTACTCCATTACGGTTTTTTCGGGCATCACTCTGGCGAGTGATGAGAGTGAAAGCGTGTGTGTGTCTCCACGAGGCGCAGCAGTGAACAACGACTCACCCGATCATCAAGCGATTACCAGACACGGGAATTATTACGGCTTGTTTACTAGTGCGGTTTATTCGGGTACGCTAGTGCGGTTATTCGGGCATCGTCGTACAAACACACACCAGCATGGAGGGCCACCTAGGGCCCAGTCAGGCGTCAGGTAGCCGATTAGCGACGCCATCTGGGCCGATTGATAACTCCACCGCCGCTCTATTACGGCCACCAGAGGGACCGTTTGGAGCAGAGGAAGCAAACGAATCTTTGCTACATGCGTTATGCGACAAAGTGCAAGGAATGTCCCTCATGCTGGACGCGTTTTCGGCGCGTCTTAAACCATTACAAGAAGCACGCCGTCACCACGACACGCCGATCGGGTATGGCGGCGCCCACGCGCGTCCCGAAGAAAATGGCGCGCGTGGCCTTAGCGACGAGCCACACGAATATGGCGGCGCCCATGCGACCCGCTACCAACCACGTGGGATGCATGCCGATCCTCGCCACGGCACCACGGCAACGGTATACAACGCCCCATATCCTCCACCAGGGGCCTATCCGGGTGCACGGGCGATCGGCGGCGGACACCGAAGCCACCTAGCATACCAGCATGGCTGGTCGGTAACGACTCCCGACCAAAGCCAGATAGGTGCATACACTGGCTACGCAGCCAGCCGAGAGATGAACGCATACAGTGGCTACGGAGCGTCCAACCAGATAAAAGCGTACGTTCGCTACGAGGTGCCGGACACAGGATGCGGACTGCCACATCCCTGGTTCGTGAGTGGCTACAATGCACCACCAACTCCTGTGTATCCGGAGCAGAGCACCTACACAGCGACCCAGACAGCGATATCGACGCGATATAACGAGCTCACGATTAGAGTTAGCAACAGCACTGGCTTTACGACCAGTATGCCCTCCGCGCACGGCCAAACAGGCCCCGCGGCGGGTGGCGAAACGGCATCCAGAGCAACGTATGGAATGCCTCCGCCAAAGACGAGACCGTCAACACTAATAAGTACCGGTCGTACCGGGACGGTTCCGGACAATTTCGTCCGCGTGCTAGAACAGCAACCACCTGCGTTACCGGTGGAAGACAAGTACGCTGTGGCGCCAAATGACAAAAGTGCGACGATCAATCAACAGTGTGAGGTAGGATACAGTTACCGAGAGTATCCGGACCGGCACGACGCACCGTCGCTGCCACAGAAACCAGTGCACGAGATGTGCAGAGACTTCAGGGTAGATCACGCTGTAGATCCGGAAAAGATGGCGACATCGAAATTTAGCGATCGTAAAGACGATTATACACTTGGCGCCCGCGAGTGCAACAACGACGACGACGAATTAGGCGTGAACAACTCGGCCTTACACAAAGCGTCGTCGGAAGCATTTAGTGCATTAATTGAGACAAGTCGGCCCACACGTCGGAGGTGCATACCGCCCGATTCAAAGCCGACGGTGGGCACCTCGCAGAAGACCGTCAAAGCAATTGAGACGGACGAGGAGAAGAATTTGGCCAAGCACTTCAGTTCAGTTGAACCTGGAGTATCTGGAGAAGCGGAGCGGGATATACAACGCCCAGAACATGTGGGAACCGCTTACGCATCAACACTCCTAAGTAGTATCCAGTGTTTCGAAGTGCAGCCAGCCAACCAGAAGGGACAACGATTGGCCATACCAGCCATCACCCCAAAGCAGCAGCAGCAGCAGAAGCGAAGCGGAGAAGAGAAGCGGAGCAGAATACACAACACCCAAAACACATGGGAACTGCTGACGCGTCTACATTCTTGTAAAGGAACGCTCCCGTATGTCGAAGTGCAGCCAGCCAAACAAAAGGGACAGCGATTGACCATAGCAGTCATCACCCCACAGCATCAGCAGCAGCAGAAGATGCCAACAACAGTCGCTGCAATCGGACTGCTGACGATGCTATTCACCAGCATCGAGGCATCGCTGGTGTCACCATATGAGGCGGGCGACGACGAGGACGCAGTCCACACGGTGCTGCGCCTCTATCGGAAGCCCGATACGTGCGATACGGCGCAGGAGGTGCCGATTACGAACGATACGATACGCATCATCTATATGTACCACGCCTGGGACCCGACGAACGTGGCGCAGGGTATCGGTACGCTGCCGGACCCAGCGGACGCGTTCAAGGATTCGGTACCGATCTGCCTGACGCAGCGCATCAACCAGGTCCCGATCGAGCTGGACTCGCGCACCCGGACGCTCGAGCTGCGCATTTACGACGTCCCGATACCGCAGACCAACGACCTGCGCTGGTGCATGACGTTCAAGCTGAACCAGTTGCCGACGATGCTATTCACCATCATCGAGGCATCGCTGGTGTCGCTCAGCACGGGCGAGACTCGCAACACCCGCGAGGGCGTAACGGCCATCCTCAAGTTTCACCGTATCGTCTGGGACCGTGCCAAGGACGAACCAGAAGGAGTAAGTGGGTGAACAAAATACGACCCACAGCAGTAGGTGATGTAGTCGTCATCGCGGACGAAAACTCACCGCGAAACCATTGGCCGAGAGGGACAGTAGCGGATGTAGTACAGACCATAGACAGATAGGTCCGGCGCGTTACGACCCAATCAGCAGGTGGACAAACATACGAACGTCCAGCAACCAATGTTGCAGTATTAGACGTGAAAGAAAAAAATACTGAGCTAGGGCCTAAAAAGTAAAGAAGGTTAGGTCATTATTTCTTATCAGACCTTACCAGAGGTCCACGTGCGTGGGATAGCACGTGCGATAGGAGAACAATAATACATTCGCTGACAAGATAGGAGTCACAGGTGACAGCCGCCCGCTGGCAACGAGAGTGAAGATGCATAGGAATTCACTACACTGCGGGGGAGAATGTCACTGATAAGTGACGCCAGCGAGCGGCGCAAGAGGGCGCTGCCG
>NW_026455381.1:0-4346 GCF_943734635.1 Anopheles cruzii | reverse complement strand
AGGTTGTTAAGCTGCGAAACGGTATGAGGAGTTAAAAGACTCGTGTATTATCTGCGTTTAGCACTGATATCCGCTCGCGCATGCGGTAATGATTCACTTCACTGGTTTTCTCCTGCGACTCGTCCTAGCCGATCGATTTGCTCCCTTTTTATCTGGCCGATCTCTCGGTCGGAGTGGCCACTTGAGCGGCGTAGATCTTGCGAGCGTCCCGAACGTGGCGCTCAGCTGGGTCGCTCAATCGGGAGCCGCTCGATAGCGAGTCGCTGGTGTTACATTTGTAACAGTCTCCTCTTCTCCTCATTGTGTCTTCATAAGGAAAATGATTAAGCTGACAAAAATTGTCATAGATAAAACATCAAATCAAAAACATCAAAAACCTAACGCTTTGACTGTATCTTGAACCAGTTTAGTTTGGGTAGCCAAGTTACCGCACCATGTCTTCTGACCAGTCCTAGCCATTTTTTTGATCAACACCTGGGTCAAACTGATCATTTCTTGTCAGTAGCGATTAAATTATCTGTCTCACCAGGTTTTAGGAGCATATGGTACACCACACCTTTCGGGGTCCATCAGAAAGTCCTTTTCTGAAGTCCTCCGATGCTTTTTGCTCGTTAAGTCAAAGTCGCCATTTTTAAATTTTTTAAAACACTCAAAGTCCTGCAATCTTCTAATCGTAAGCTTTGACAAGCATTTTTTGCGATTCTGTACCAGTTTTCATAAGCAAATAGCAGAAAAACATTGATCCCCGCGAAACATCATTTTCAGGCACAAAAGTCTTTTCACTATTCAAACATAAGACATGGCAATGGACATGGACTTTTCAATGATAAGTTGCAAACAATTTTTTTAAATCTCAATCGTTATGTTGCCAAAAGAGTATAATAAGGAGGAAAAATTTGACAGCTAGAGGCAATTTTTACACAATCCGATCTCATACTGCTGGTTAATTTAATATTTCATTTCTAAACTGATTGTATCGGCCCATTTGAAGGAACAATTAGTTAGACTTAGTCAGATTAGCCAAAAGTAAACATGGCTGGGTTAGTACTTACCATGATATATGATAATGGTGTTGCTGGCGGTAGACTTGAAGCCACGAGTTCCACATTCTCCAGCCACGGTAGTAGGCATTGGAGCAACAGCGCACGTGCCTCAGCGCGAGCTGTCTGGAATCGCGAGGTAATTTCTAAGCAGTAAATACAAAAATAAGACATCACAGTATTGCTTTCATTATTGCAATTTGCGCAATTTGTTTCAATATATCATATTCTATATCTATTTTTTTACAATAAACCAGCGGCAGAGGCTGCAGAACAGAATCATGAGACTAATTTTGAGTTGTGGCCGGTAAACTTGATCTATTGTCATGTTAGATATTCTACAGTGGAAGCCGTACCAAACCTTTGATTTTGTGGAGCAATACTTAGTGTGTTCAAAAATGTCTGACAATTTTGTATTTACTCGGGCAACGTATATCCTATTTTCAATTTTTTTATGGTGTTATGTTGCTACATACGAGGGGTGTTCGAAAATATTTGGGACATTTGAATTTCCGCGGGCTACGTATATCCGATTTTCGTTTTGCTACACATGTCAGTGACCTCTGGTGAAAATTTCGGCCATTTTGAATAACCACTTAATTTTTGACAGCTGTTTTGCTTCGGCGTGTTTTGGCTTATCGTCGATTTTTGTGTACTTCAAAACTAATTGACCACGAAGAGGTAATTAAAGTTTTGAAATTAGGAAAAGGTCACAGGGGGCCAGATCTGGAGAATACGGTGGCTTTGGCATCATTAGAGTGCTGTTTTGGTCAAAAATTCGCGCAGAAGCTACGATCTGTGCGCAGGGGTGCCACAGTCAATTTGTGGTTTCCCACAAATCCGGACAATTGTGACGGAAAAAAACGAAAATCGGATATGCGTAGCCCGCGGAAATTCAAAAGTCACAAAAATTTTTAAACACCCCTCGTATGTCAGTGACTTATGGTGAAAAGTTCGGCCATTTTGAGTAATCAGTTAATTTTTGACAACTGTTTTGCTTGGATAAGATTTGGCTCATCGTCGATTTTCCATCATCGACCATAAGTGAGTGACATGAGTAGCAACCTAACGCCACAAAAAATCGAAAATCGAATATACGTAGCCCGCGTAAATGCAAAATTGTCAGAACTTTTTGAACACACCTCGTACATGTCGAGACTGTGCTTGTCATGCACTGATTATGATGATAAGATAAAAAATTAATTGATAAAAACCAAAAACAAAATAATCAAAAAGATTACATAGATTTCAGAGACGCGCGTGTTAATGAGGGAGTGGTCGGCATTCTACAGGGTGGTCAAATAAGCGTTCTGTTTTTTATTTGGTTATAAAATTAAAACGACTAAATATTTTTCGATGCCCTAACATTGAATTGAAAAGTTGATCATCAAATGTATATGTGAAAAACAATTCCGCTCAAATACCCCCCACGATTGGTTAGGCAGTAGCCCATTCGGTGCACCCAATTTTTGAGCACTTTTTCGGCTGTCTGTGTTCCTTCTTTGGCAACAGCAATTTGAATTTCGGTCTTGAGGCCGTCAATAGTTGCTGGTTTGTTCGCACAACATTTATGTTTCATCGCAGCCCAAAGATAATAGTCCAATGGTGTTAAATCACAACTTTTTGGAGGCCAATTCACAACACCATTTTTGCTAATTATTCGCTGTCCGAAGATGCGGTGCAAAATATCGATTGTGGCTTTCGCTGTGTAGCCAAATATCGGCTTAAGTTCTCGCAAGTTTTTTTTCATCACAACAGATAAGCGAAACCGTTAGATAAAAATAGGAATATTAGGGATGAAGTAGAAAATTATATAAGAACAAAACAATAGAAAATATACCAGTCTTGTCCTAACAGCCGAACCGTGCGTTTCGATCTGCGTTTCACATCGAAAGAAACATAACTTAAATGCTATTCGAACAAGCCAGCAATTGTTGACGATGTCACGACCGAAATTCAAATCGCCATTGCCGAGATAGGACCACAGACAGCTCGAAAATGTAATCAAAAATAGGTCGATCGAATGGGCTACTACTAAGCCAGCCGCGGTTCGAGTCCCGGAACCGATTGTCGACGCAGCCGGTCATGGTTTCGATTTCCGATACCGGCGTGACAGGGGGGTTGGCGCGGGGCTAACAACCCCGCCCGTAAAAACGATCCGTTACGAATAGCACCAGAGATTTTAACATTGTCTCTGGTGCAGGCCAAGACCGCTCAGCGGTTGTAGCGCCAAATAAGAAGAAGAAGAAGCAAGCCGTGGTGGATATTTTGCAGATTTTTGTTTTTAAATTGAAGAATAAATCTTTAAAATAAATGTGCAAGCTTCGAAAGATATTAAGCCGTTTCTATTTTATAACCAAATGGAAAAAATACGTTTCGTGGACTAGCCTGCCATTTTCTGCTCCCGAAATTGGAATATACTTGTGCTTTTGCTACTATCTATCTTTGGCCACGTTTGCACGAGCCTTTATTTGGCATTCACTTTGTTGGTAAAAAGCCGACTGACTAGAGCGAGTGCGGGATCGCGACTATCAGAACTCTCGCTCCTCCTTTACACACGTATACTACACCTATATAACCGCGGCTTGGGGGGACCGCTGCATATCTATTCCCTCTGAAATTTTGAATACATGTTGAGAAGTTGACAAGGATTTTCAATCAGAGACACAGCACCAACAAAGAAGCAATATTTAATTCCTAAGATTAATACTGTTGGAACGCATGTGTCACATGTGCATTGTATAATTACCAATAGGAAAAAAATTCTTAAATTCTTTCCATTTTTATATTTACCCGAAAACATCGACATAGTCAACTCCGGGCGAAGGCGTGCTATCTGACGGGAGAGATACATTTGCGAACGACTGTAAGCACCACTTAGCACAGCGTCGAGCGTACCTATTTTTTCCGATTCTGCAATAAAAGCAAAAGTTATGAAAGTATTAGTATTAGTAGTATTACAAATGTAACGCCAGCAGCTTCGGAATGACGCGCGATTGGGGTCATCACGAGACCCACCCCCGAAAAGGTTTCCGGTGAGCACTCCGGTGGGTGCTCCAACTGAGAACCTTTTGCGCTATAGAAAGGAGGCCAAATCGGGCGGTGATTGAGTTGGAGCATTAACACTTGCGCGAGTGGAACGAACGATCTAAGTGTAAACGATCAGAGGCACAGAGAAGAAAACGAGTTTTTTTAATTTCCGCCGCTACCGAAACCAAGCGGAGTTCATCAACCTCAGATACCTTTGTTTCTTTCTAGTTGCATTCGCAACAAGTAGTATGTTACAACTAAGCTGCTACTCATTAA
>NW_026455380.1:0-4347 GCF_943734635.1 Anopheles cruzii | reverse complement strand
CCGTCGCCGTCGTCGTCATCGTCTGCGCTCGGTATCCCATGGATACCTGCCGCCGTCGAGCGTGGTGCCGATCGGACGGAATCAAATGTCAAGCAGCGCTGTGATCCTGAGAAAGGTCTTCTGCCCGCATCTTACGCCCGCGTGTCTCGCGTACATGCTTAGGCTTTCCGCACCTCCAAGTGGTCTCGCCGACACCGAGAGCTTTCTGCTGCTGCTGCTGCTGCAACTGCTCGCGACGGTGGACGGAGTTCGTTAGACCGTTGTAGATTTACTAGTGCTCCGAGTGTATCGCCGCCAGTGCTTGACAGTGCCCTTGACATTTCCGTAGCGCAGATTACGAACACCATGAACTCTACGGTGTCCTTGCCCGTGAAGTAGCTGTGAAGTTGACCACGTGGATCATCTCCTTGGCACCTTCAGCGCCTTCATCGGGGTCTCTGGGTCCGATCGGGTTCAGTGTGATAAAGTGATTCACCGTCACCCCTTACAAGGCTTCTGCCAAGGGTTCAAGTGGTTACCGGAGGAAATAGGCAACAACCCACCGAAGAACCACCGTTCCGCCATGATGTATAACAGGCGCTGCAATAACATGACCTATTGCGGAAAATCCTACACGCTGCACAATTCATGTAACGTATTTGCTTATTCGAGTGTTTTTTTATCAGTCCCATATTTACTTTTGTTGTTGTGGGCCTCGCCAGGTCTTTTCAGTGTATTCAACCTTTTCTAATTAACAGTGTTTAATAGTTCAACTCAATATTATTCTTAAAGTTAAACTTATTCTTAAACGGTAAAATATACCATAATGATGCATTCCAACAGAAGAAAGCCAGTAATTGTTAGCACTACTCAGTGGTCCGTTTTGTATACCCGATTCGATCCGTCGCTCTTCTGCATTATTCTTTTCGCCACAATATTATGCCAATTTATTTTTTCGGGTTGGTCCTAAACCAAGAGTAAATGTCCCACGCCTATTGTTGGTTTTTTGGGTATTGCTCGGCGGCACGCGAACGACACAGGGATTGAAGGCTTTTAGACTTATCCTAGCCGTAAGACTTAAAAAAGCTTCTATCCTTTAGTTCTTTTAACTCTTTCGCTTCCTATAAATACATTTTGGCTCTTTTCTTTGTCTCGAATAAAATATTCTTACAATTGGCATCCTTACTTCGTGCTAAGTGTCCCAACTTCAAACTTTCTTTTCTGGACACGCTTTTCCGCGAATGAACCCAGGATGGTCGGATGCCAGAAATAAGTAGTCCCAAAAACTTGGCGAAAGGCGGAATTGAGAATCCGATGCAATGTGGAGCTATTCAGTCCTCGTCCTGTTCTCGTTTTGTTCTATTCTATTATTCGCATTTTTCATTTACTTTCAAATTCAAATTGTTTCAAATTGTAAATAAATGAATTTCATTGTGTAACAAAATTTTGCCTGAAGATAACTTGAACCGAAGCCGATCGCTAGTGTGCAGATGAGGGCTACTTTTTGTTGAATGTCTTATGCTTCTTGTTATCATGTCGGCAAAATGAGAAAAAAGAATCATTACCGAAGAAGTCCAAACAACATTAATTATCAACACAACGAGTGTTTCCGCAATAATAATAGCACGTCGGGCAGCACACTCCTTTAGGTCCGATAAAGATAAACCATCTTCAAGAAAACCGTTTCCGCAAGTGTTGTTTGCAGCTTCCGCTTGCGTAGTATCGTTTTATGGTTATGGCAGTTTTAATACGCCCTGCGTCCCCTTCTGTGGCCCTCGAATTAGCAACGCGGGCCGAGCATTTGTTTTATGACCCGTCCCAGTGTGGCCAGGTTCTCCGATCCGCCTACGCGCCACATGGCTTTATGCACACGCTGCCGGTTGGCTGGCTGACTGGCTGGCTGGCTGCAATATTACTCTACTTGTCATTTGCCAGAAATCCAATCAACATTAAATTTATGTTTACAGCACGCGCACTTCCCGCACCGTGCCGAAAGTCCCGATCTTTATTCATCCATCTTGCGGAAACACGGCACGGCACGGCACGGCAAGGATCCGCCATAACATCCCGCGCACGCCAAACATCCCACATTATTGTGTTTCTTTCGGTTAAGTTGAGATATAACAATACCTCCTCCATCTTACGTACGGGGCCGCTTTACGGCTTGCCCGCGGAGGGGAACCGTAAGCCCCTTCTGACAGCATCCGACCGGAGCGGGGAGTGTCCTGATCGGAACCGTGCTCCGGGCCGATGTGAACGCCCCCTCGCGCACCGTCCCCAGCCCAACGCACCGCGGCGCACACAATAAGTGCATTAGTATTTTTATGTGTTTATGGCTCGCAAGTTTAGCAGAAGAGGTCCTTGCGTTCCGAGAGGACGTGTGGCCGTGTGGCGTGTGCGTGTGTTTATGTTTTTAGTTCACTTCTTTATTACTTTTGCCATCAAAGGGGAACGCTCTCGCATCGCCACCCTTTGCCCATTCCGCCCGGGGCTTCGGTTCAATATTAAAACAACTTCCATCCTTCATCCGTGGGTGTTGCAGCGTTTTGAAGGCGAATCGCGAAGCGAAGCGCTACCGCACACACACACCGCACACGTCGGATGGCTGTCAAAATGGCCGCCGGATCGAGTGTACTAATCGAACCTTATCCATTCTTGTCGTTTTAGAAGCTCATGCGTTGGACGGTCCTGGGGTCAGCAAATTTTCTGGCGCATTAAATTGTTGGACCCCCTTCACTAGTCGGCCCGTCGTTATCCTGAGTCGGATCGGAGTGATCGGATCGTATTTTGGCGAGGTTTTATTTTACGAGCTAATCATAATTTGCTGCCCGAACCGGGAGACGCGGCGGGCAAAACGGCGGGCCCAATTAGGGATACTTTTTTGGGCGTCTTGAAGTAGCCCCCGGGTCTCCGGAATCGGGAGCTACGGATTTAGCTCTCTCTCTTTCTCCACCGGGACGGGCGCGGAGATTTGATTCTTCTCGACGTACGGCAGCGGGCAACGAAATCGAATCCGTGACTCATCGGAGCACGATCGATAAATGTCGAGAATGGATTCCTCTGATCGGATGTCGGAAAGCCCTAAAAATTCAGCCCGTGGAAAGCTGTGCCATGCCGTGCAACCCCAGATTGCTGCTGGATCGTGGATTGATTTATCGTTATATTGCACCCCACGCACCGGAAGAGTCACAAGAAAATGGAACCCAAACCGACCTTCCCGGCTATCTCGGGATGTTTCGTCCATCGGGATTGCGGTCGAGGCACGCAGATTGCACACGTCCGAAACTGGAGCGAAACGGCGAAACCCTACTGTGCGTTTCGACGCGCAAGAACCGTGAACTGGACCAGAGTTCGGCCCTCGGACTTCTTGGTAATGGTCCGAGTGCCATGCCCCCTACGCACTGATATTGCACAACTTTGGCGTTTGGTTGTGCTTGTTTTCCTTGTTTGGGCCGATTCCCGGAACGAGAGCGAACCGTTGCACACTAAATTGGTGCAATAAAAACCCTTACCAAACTGGGCTTGGCGCGCTTCGGCGTGGCTTCGTCAGCGCAATACTTTCCGTTCATCCCTTTCGTCCTGCAACTGGTTGCAAAAAAGCGACGACGCGTTGGGCAATTGGTTTTCGAACCATTTTTTCGTTCATCTGCCGTTGTTTTTTTTTTTTTGCTGTCATCCTCCGGGGACACAGTCCATCCCGGCGTGTTGTGGTGCAATGTTTAGGTCCCGCTCTGTTTGGTAGCACCGTGACGGATCGATGATATCGTTGTGCGCTATTGGAGATTTACAATGTTTTACGGGAACCATTCTGTTGTTTGGGGGGGATGCTAAAAAGGGGGTTTTACGAGTAACTTTTTTTTCCTCTTTTGGCCACCATTTTGCCTGCGGGCGTTTTATGGCGCAGCCCTAGCTGCTCGGGTGGTACAATTTTTTTTTTGGCAGATGCAAAACATTCTTTCTTTCAAGTGTCTGAAGCGTTTGAATATTTGAATAGAAAATCACAAACACGAGTGTCCATGCTTTTGAGAGGGCTTTTCATTAAATCAAGAACTAACCCCCGGCTTGATGATTCGAATGGGCGGTATGTGCTCCGGGTGCTTGTTGAATTCTAGCGTTCAGTTTGCGTGTAACATTTAACAAAACTTCTGATAGAATCGTCTCAGGCAAAGCCTCTGATGATGCTGCCCGGCGGCGGCTGTGGAATGTCAATTTGGGCCACACGGAACCGAGCACGAATTCTGCAATCCGTCTAAACCAAACGGGCCACACAAGGAAAGGACCGAATGGCTCGGCCGAGTTCACTCACGGTTTCCAGAATTTACGACCTCGCACACCCGTAGCGAAGGGAAAACAATGAATTTCTGAAAA